>NC_054060.1:69379481-69531849 GCF_017639655.2 Falco naumanni
CAGTTATTCTGCCAGGATTTCCTTTGCCAAAAGAGACCCTAGAAATAAAACAGATGCTGTGTTAGTGGAATGAAAACTCATTCTTCCTCTTGTTCTTGTTTTTCTTTAAGAAGAAGAAAAATTATTCCATGACCTTAGATAACTATAAGTCACTCAGGAAGACAGGTCTTTGTAACAGGTTGTATTTCTTTCTTGTCTACCCTGCCCACAGCACTGTAGCAATATCAGAACTGCATTTCTGTGGAGCAGCTTTGGCTATCCCAGGTGCATGATTTCCTTACAGAGAAGTTACCCATAAGCAGTGCTATTTGCCGATCCAGAGCACCTGCAAACAAAGGGAGAAATCTCTGAGAGCTCAGGATAGGGCTGAAAGTCTCTTTTGTCATCAACTCATACAGTCACATGCATATAGAAATAATCATTTACACAGGTTTTGTGGCTACAACTATGTTGCCTTATTCTATTAGTACCTCTACCACCTCTCCTTTAAAAAAATACTATATAGATATCTTTATTTTACATATATAACATTTTATATATACAACTATATGAATATAGATTACTACGATATGTATAAATCACACACACATTCATATATATAAAAAATAAAAAGCACTATCACTCAAGCCAAAGTGCTTTTAAGTAAAATCTATAGGTTTTCAGGCCACGGATCTTCAAAACACTAGAAGCTTTGGAAATTTTTTTCTGAACAATCAAATATTAGACTACAAATCTGTAAATATTTTGTATACTTGTGTTAAAAGGTGGTGGGAAAAAATACCATCTTTTTCAGTTGTTTTGGAAAAACCTTGGGCCACTACAGATGTTTAGTATGTTTTTCACTTTAGCTCTCAGAAGTGCTGAATATGATCACGTGCTTTACATTGGACATGGAGGTCTTTTCCATCTTTTCAGTTCCTTCAGAAGCTGCAAAGTAATATCTGCACTAACTCAGACAGGAAAATGGACCGTTACATGACAAACTAAAATCTTCTCACCCCAAGATAGCACTTAGGTATTTTACAATACAGAGTCACATAGAAACTCTGCCTGCAGTGTTATAAGGAGAAAGACCTGCTGACTTCTGGTATGAATACAAACAAGTCTGCTTGAACCTGTTTTTCTTTCCTCCATTCAAACTTGATATGCGCATTTAAACAGTTGGCTAAACCCAAACCTCCCACGGGCCATTAAAAGGCAGAAGTCATGCAGGCGGGAGCAAGGCTTTTTTCCAACAACTGCAGAGCCTCTTCTGTGCTCCCGCAGATGAAGACCAGCCAGCTCAGCCACAGCTGGCCCAGCTTCCACAGCCAACTCCAACTCCTTTCAGCTTCCTTTTTTATCAGTGACTGTTGTCAAAGATGTAGAGAAGTTTTAAGTTCAGCGGTACTTATTTGCAAGCCAATTCATGGCTTTTTGCACTGAAGTACGCTGGCCATCGCACACCTTAGAAAGCTGAAAGTATAGCACCAAATTAAATAAAGTTAGCGCAACTCTCACTTCAAAGGAAAACCTCCTTTGGAAGAAAGTATCAGCTTGATTCTTTAGTGTATATCCCCAATGACAGGGGAGCAGGACTCATCTGGAAAGTCTACTGACACTAAGAAACAATGCGCTCTGTTGAGCAGCTCACTGAGATAGAACACTTGGGTAGTTTGGAATCAGTATGCTATCACTTGCAGAAGCAGACAGAAAGTACTCATTTCATCCAGGCAAAATATTCTAGAATATATTTTTCTCATTGCATACCTCTCTTGCAAACATAGTGAAAAAACATTTCATTAAAAACTTACCTCTGGTTCTAGACAGGCTCTATCAAAAACAGTTCTGCTCAGAAATGAGAACTGGAATTGCTAAAAAAACCCCAAAACAAACCCAAACAAAGAACCAAATAACAAAACACCAACAAAAAGAAAACACCAAAGAAAACCCAACCTCCAAAAGAAAACCCTCACAACCCCCCATCGCTGTTATGTTTCTGCACACCAATGCTAAATCACAGTATCAGTTATATTCCCTTCCCATGCACAGCAGTGACATGAAAGACCACCAATTTGAAACATTTCCAGAAGTTATGCATATTATTCCACTGCATAATTCTTACAATGGTTTTAAGCTGCTTCCCTTCACAAGTCACATAAATGTTCTCCCTGTCTCTAGAGCTGCTGTGAATGTTCTTCCTTCCTGTTCTCTGATCATCTTCACTTTGAAAAGAGCACTTCATCTTTACTGAAAGATTACATAGCTACAGAATAGTGACCTGAAAACCAGGTAACTGCAGGTCCACTTCTCAAAAAAAGCCAAGATAATTGTAACTGGATTCTGCAGCCAGATATTTCATTCCATTCCACTTATCTGGTTTCTCTTGCCCTTAGTGGAACTTCAATGGGATATATACCAGCAAAAATTAGACCTTCACTGTTGAGTGCACCTTTTGATGAAGAAGCTGTAAATTTTGAAACAGCAGCAAAAACATCATCCAGCAACTTGGGGGTTTTGTACTTTTGTCCTCATTACCTCTTTATAAAAAAAGAAAATAAACATGATAAAAAGAAAAAGGAAAGACATGTCTCTGGATGATATTCGAAAGTTCAGCTCCATCAGTCTCAACTGGTCTATTAATTTAGAAGATGTATACATTTCAGGGAAGCAGGTTATTGTGAAACTATTGCAGAAAAATCATTTGAGGGAGGAAAAAGATTTGGTAGCTCTGCAGACTGACTTCACCTTTAAATCAACATTGAGCCAGCTTCCCAGAATGCTGGAAGATTATGATCGAATGGAAAGGCTGTGCTTTAAATAATATGTAAAATGAAGCAGTATTCAGAGGTTATGAGCCAGATCATAAAAATCTTGAAAATCATATTTCCAAAAAGAAAAAAAAAATGTGGAGAGGTTACTTTCCTTCTGATCTCTCAGTCTTTAATACTCACTTGGCAATGTAGCAATGGGATGGGGGGGATCAAACTGTTTTAAAAAGAACGCTAACAAAGCAACAACTGGCTTCAGTAATTTTGAACAGCCCTCGAGGCTATTTCCTATATTCCCATAACATCATGTTTTAAAATTTTTGCTTGTCCACACAAGCTAGAAACTTGTTTGTTCTCAATGGTGGCTGAAATTCTTAAGCCAGTACTGTGATGTAGTGCCAAGTACCACGAAATTCACAATAAAATTAAGGGAGCTGGTGCTTAATTAAAACTCCCATAATCCATTCTGTGACTATAGGTGTACTAGTTTTAACAGCAATGGCCAATTATTCTGCTAATTATTCCATGTTCATCTTAAAAGGGCAATCTGCACTCATTCCAGTTTGGTAAAGGAGGGCAACAAATGGCGATTTGGTATTGCAACAGCATGGCTTTGCTAGCATTTTCATATTCTAAACATGGACTCATTTACGGATCTTAGAAGGACTGTTCAGGAGGCACTCAGCATGGAGGTTCAGTCAGATCAGAGGTTAGAAATTCAGCTGGTTTCCCTACCCTGCTTGCCTCCACTTAAGCTAAGAGATGTTCTTCTCTGAACTTCAACCTCTTCATCACGCGCTGCCCACCTTAGAACAGGGAAAGAGTCTCCAGAGCCAAGCATAAGAAAACAGCTAGAAGTTCTGAAAGTAACCATTTTCCATCTGTCCTATGGGCCCTTCTCTTCCCACCTTTGCTCAGTTCAGGCCTAGAAGCTCCTGGCACTGGAGAGGAAGAGAGCTAAGTCCCAGCTGCCTCTTTGGCTCCGGTCTAATCAATGCTACTGCCACAGTCTAAATTAGCTTCGACTTCCAAACCATTTGCCATAGAAAGGGCAACATAGCCTCAACGGGAAGGCAGTCATACAAAGAGGTCATCTAGTACATCCCTGACATCCCTATCCCAAGGCAGGACCAACCACATCTAATTAATTCAATCATACGGCGATCTCTTTTTTTTTTTTTTTTTTAACTTCAGAACACAGTAATTTCTACCCACTCAAATTAGAAAAGAAGTTCACAAGGACAGAATAATAATGGTTTTTTTCCCTATGATGTCTAAGATGTATATTCATGTATGTGTGTGTGTGCAGGCACATCTATATACCTTTTTAATTAGATAGATATAGGTGTTTATTTAATCGCTTTCCTTCTAATACTCAAACCATACTAAACAGACTGGAGTTTGATAGCCTTCTGAAATACCACCTTCTGGGCTTTTCTTTTTTAACTGTGCTGATCAAGGATCTTCAGTAGCATCTGAACATCTTATATCAATTACATGGCTTTTGTCTAGTCCCTGTATAACATCAAGGCAGTGGGATTCTGGAGGTGGTATTTTCTTCCTCCATTCTGCTCAGCTCAGTCAACCTGGGCTCATTATTTTAACTTCCATTCTCTTTATCTTTCCAGAGTGTAACATCGTTGTATCTGGAACCATGATTACCTGAAATGAGTCCCATGCGCTGGGTTTTTAATTCATATCCGCTGACAACATTTGTCCTCCTGAACTTGCAGTCACCTCATTCCTTCTCTGTTTCTCACCAATTTTAAACAAACCAAGACACTTCTCCTGTATTGAGCTGACAGTTTCCCTTAAAGTAATTGTATCTTATCATAGTAATGAGTAATTCAGTAAATGTGACCAAGTGCTGTCTCATTGTCTTCCACTTAACCAGCCTCTAGACAAGGTCAAACCTTCACCTCAGCAAAGAAGTCTTACCTTGTCCCTGTGTATTTCTGCTTTGTCTGTGCTCTGCAGCTGGAGCCAACAGATAACATCATTTGTAAATGTCAGCTTGAGTATAAGCTATCTGACCCAGTTCAAATTTTTTGGTCATAAATTAGTTTATCCAGAGTTTTTAAGCATTATAACCCAGGAGGAGACCTCTTTGTTCTTCACACTCAGGGAGGAAGACATCAAGGAATGCAAGGAAATGATAATACACCTTTCAAGGGAAACAAACAACTTTCTTTTTTCTGAAATCAATCATAGTGGCATTCTTATGAAGGAATAGCATGAAGCTTCTTTATGTCTTCTGTTCAGTCAGTTTACGCATCTTGCAGAAGCGTTTAGAAGTTAGCTGGTTCATTTGCAGATGACGAGAACACCAAAGCACAGACACATACATGATTAAGCAACAGCAATTAGTTGTCCAGATCAAACAACATCTACATAGACTTTCTAACAACTTGTAACCCTGAACTATAAAATGGGAGAACAAAGCAGTTCTAACAATTTACTTGCACTGTTTGACAGCTTTTGTTCATTGTTAGAACCAAGATTAAGCAAAACCTACTAAAGTCCTCACAGACTGACAAAGCTTTTCTGTACATGTTTTCTCTCTTTACTTCAAGTTTTTCCTGTTTTGCCAGAGACCTGCAAAGGAAGAAGTACCCAGATTGAACAGATTGGAACAACAGACTGTATCTCCAAGAGATTATCAATCTCACCAATAAAAACTATTTTCTTGAGATGACTGGCCAATTTCAACATATTCTAGGTTAACTTGAATAAAATCTGTGTTATATGCTACAGTAAAACCTCTTTCGTTTGTTCCTGAATTCCCAGATATTCCTGGCCAGAGATCTGCTCTATTAATTTCTGGATTTGCATTTTCAAATTTGTATAGCAGTGAACAATTCAACCTCTAGAAGAAAAAATGCATCACTAATTCTCTGTGCATTGTCTGAAGTTGTACCGCATTGACCAGCCTCGTAATAAGCCTTCTTTGCCAGCATTATTGAAGAAGAACAAAAACTCAAATTCTCCAGTCCACAGAACCAAGGGATGTCATGGAGTTAATGGAGGAACCTGGTTATTAGAGAGGAGGAAAAGAGCCTTCTGCAAGTGAATGACAAAGCGTCTAATTTTTGCAAGGCCCCCAAAGCATCTCCAGGTTTAGGATGTAGGTGGATTTTTTCTGCTTATGCCTTTGTTCTTATAAATGCACACATTCACACCTGAGGAGGAAATTCATGGGGTTGTCTGTCAAATCCCTTAAGGTTTTGGGAAGATGAGCTGAAACATTAGGGAGATTAATCTTTAAACAGTCGTACTGCCTTTTCAACCACAAACGTCAGCCCATGTCTGACTCTTTCTTTGCAAAGGATACCTAAATGACAGAGTCTCAGTTTCCTTACAGTCCATCTAATCACAACTGGCAGAAAGGTGCATTGAGAGGTGCTGCATAAGAAATCCATAATAAATTATCCAGAAAGGAAACCAGCTTTCACCGAATTCATTATGGCAACTGCTTCTGAATAACACTTAAACACAAAACTGCTCAGCAGTTTTAGAAATAACCTAGAGATTTTCACTGAACTTTTTTCTTTCACCTTAGGAGCTCAAAAAGCATTCTCTCCACTACAGTTATTTCACTGAATAATATTAAATTTCTGATTTTCAGAAAAAAAACTGAAGAAAATCCCAAAATATATACTATGTCCTTGCAGAGTATGTGGGAATGTAAAGACATTTCTCTGTTCCAAGTTGCATATACTCACACTATATAATCTAAAATAATATATATATAAATTGTTATGAATTGTCAGATCTACAGAATGTGGATGAGATATTTCAGTAGTAGCTACTAACTACTTTCTAAGGGATTTTCATACTTTAAAAAAACAGAAAATTCGAAACAAAAAACTTCTTTTCATAGATAGAAATGATCATGTGGCTAAAGCACTGCTAGTATTAAATATTCTAAGTTAGATTTAGTCTGATACTCAGACCAAGTATCGTATTTTATACCAAGGCATGGAAGAGGAATATCTTGTTCCTAACCCAGAACAAATGCAAATCTAGAAGAAAAAAAACACTTAAGGATGTCCTGTAGGAGCCACTTGCTTTCTCAGTGCCAGAACACAACAAATCCACCTGCATGTGCTGGCACTGAGGCCTGACCCTCCATGTTACATGTCTGTATGAACCAGCACACTGAGTTGTGTGTACCTGTGTGTAGCTGTGTTTCCAGTATTACTGGGTAGGGGCCATGGCTAACAGACCCTGTTATGGGTAATGACTGCTGTAAGGTCTTCCACCTCAGAACAAACATGCAAGAAACAAACAAGTAGCTTCTTTTCTTTTCCCACAACACATAGAGAACGAGACCATTTACATGCAGCTTCTCAAAAAAAAAAAAAAAAGCTTGAAAGTATGCAGGTGGGTATCACAGCTCACACAGATAAGCTGAATAGTTTTCTCAGAGCTAGAAACCTAGAAGTGAAGTAGGTAGATTTCCACAGAAAAAAAGGAAGAGAAGTCCCAGATCTGTCAGGATAGTTGTTCACATAACTTTTTCCAGTCCTACACACTGTTACAGAGGTTTTTACTTGGTTTTTTTTCCTAAATAATCATCCATTTACCCTAAGAAATCTTTTAATTTACCTTTTATGAACACAATAGCATTTTCATATCTATCTCTATTTTGAATTTACCATATCTTTAGTGTTTTTCTCGCAATGTTATCTTCCAATTTCTGAGATACTCTAGGTATCTTAAATTAAAAATTTCCAAAATTACTTTTTCTTCTTTCTATGCTTGCTCTGACGAAGGCATATCAACATTAACATTCTGAACTGCACCATATTTGTAACGTGATGTAGACGACAAATCTGGGATGGGCAACTCCCAGACTCTGTCTTCATTCTAATATTAATTTTTTGTGTGATTGCAGACAAATTAAATACCTGCCTCAGTTTCCCCAGCAACCAAAGGGAGATAGAAAGTACATATTAATTAGCACAGCAACAGAAAGCATTTCAAAAGATTCTTGTGACAGGTACTATAAGCACAGATGCAGAGAAAGAAATACAACACTGTATCTAAATGTTTTTCTCATCTGTTTCTTTATGAAACTCACCTAATGCTAGGTATATAAAAGGTTTTTATTTCCTTTTATTTTTCAGTCAGTTAAAAACCCAAGTAACCAATTCATAGTACAGTACATTTTACTGTGACTCACTACAGAGATGTATGCTGGTGCCATTTTTCCTCCGTTACCCCTAGAAAAAGCGGAAGCATATATAATCAAGGTGACAAAGCAAACTCCCCTCTAAGGTTTTAACTCATTCTAGCCCAGCTTTAAGTGGAATACTTCAAAAATTAAGATACATTTTTGAAAGACTGTCTCTCAATGTCATAAAAGAACTTAAATTCATGAAGAATGTAAGAATTAAAAACTAATGAAAAAAAGAACTCTAAGAACTTGGAATTCTCAAAAATTCTAAGCAAGATCTGCTAAGGTTTATACAAAGAAGATGGCAGATCATTGAATCAAATCCTCCTCCAAAGTTCCAGCAATTATGTTAATAATACCTCAAATATCTGAAAACCAGAAAGAAATCATTGTTAAAGGAACAACTTAAAAATATTCAACATTTGCATGTTGTTTCCAACCTAAAATCCAAACTAGCTGATACATCCTACATCCTCCCAAAACTCTTTAACATCCCCTCCCATCTCTCTTCATTGGCATTGTTTCGCTGCTCCAAAACTAGCAAACAAGGTCATACCGTGTGGCTTCACGCCAGAGAAGTTAAAGTAGGTCCAAGGGGAAAGCTTGGGTCAGTTTAAAAAACTGACAATAAAGTCAGTGAAAATATGAAAGTGTCACGATGATGATAGGGAATTAGACTACTACACAGTAAAACCACGTTTGTAGTCTTCACTGGGCAAATCCCTGGTCAAGGGGAATCTATTATCCATTCTTTATGTTTACCTGACACTCTGCACATCAACATAATCTTTAAGCCACCCTTGCACTTGACATCCTTTCTACCTCAATATAATAGAGACCATACAAGGTATCACCAGCCTCACAGCATTCACTGCTCTTGGTCGTTAATCTACCACTCTTATGCACATCAATGACAACATGAAGCAACTTTTATCAACTTCAGTGGAGGTACTTGGACTTACACCATTATACTGTCACCAGCACACAGTGTGCTTCCCTCCATATATCACAATCACTCCCAAACAGCTCTACTGTTCCTAAAATGTGATTCAACATGAGAATAGAAGCCCACTATACTTACAGATCCACATTTCACATGCTATCCATCTAAAGTATCTATTCCATGCTAACTGATTACTAAAATATAGGTACATGGGGCTTTCGTCATCCTGCTTAGTCCAAAAGACAGTTGCTTTGCTACTAGTGATGCTTCCAGGTCTATTGCACGGATATACACTGTACCTGGCATTACAAAAGGCTTGTGGAAACCCTGCAAAAGAAAGTCTACGCTTACCATTTTTCCAGTTCAACAAGGACAAATGAAAAGTCCTGCACCTGAGGAGGAACAGCCCCATGCACTATTATAAACTGGGGACCGACCAGCTGGAAAGCAATCCTCAAGAAAAGGACCTGGGGCTCCTAGTGGACACCAAGTTGAATATGAGCCAACATGTGCCATTGTGGCAAAGCAAGTGAATAGTATCCTGGGATGCCTTAGGAATGTTGCCACCAGGTCGAGCGAGGTGATCCTTCCCTTCTACTTAGCACTGAAGTGCCACATCCAGTTATGGGCTCCCCAGTACAAGGGAAAGATGGACATACTAAAGACAGTCTAGTAAAGGGCCACTAAGACAACTATGGGACTGGTGTATCTCTCCTATGAGGAAAGTCTGAGAGAGCTGGGGCTGTTCAGGCTGGAGAAGGCTCAGGGAGGATCACATCAATATATATACACCTGAAGGGAGGATACAAAGAAAAGGGAGCCAGGCTCTTTTTCAGCGGTGCCCTTCACAGGACCAGAGGCAACAGGCACAAACTGAAATGCAGGAGATACCATCTGAACATCAGGAAACACTTTTTCACAGTGAGGGTGACTAAGCACTGCGTGGGTTGCTTAGAGAGGTTGTAGAGTCTCCATCTGTGAAGATATTTAAAAGCTGTCTGGACACGGTCCTGGGCAACCTGCTCTAGGTGACCCCACCTGAGCAGGGGAGTTGGACCAGATGATCTCTGGAGGTCCTTCCAGCCTCATCCGGTCTGTGATTCTCCTGCATCACTGAATTCAGCAGTCTCTAAGGCAGAACATGATAGCTGTTACCGATTTGATACCTTGCATCTTAGAGCAAGCACCACAGAATTTTTGAACAGATGTATTTTTGTTCAGAGTAAGGCAGCCAAGGAATGTTTCATGCTGCTGCTGCTGCTCCTCTCTACAGATTTCTCCACTGTCAAATGAATTCATTTTATGAACACTCCCATAAAGTTTAAAGAAATTAAAACCTGAAGTAGTTAAATAACTCATAAAAAAGAAACACTTTTCCAGCTTTCTTTTCCCTACTAATGGCAGAACGTAAACCTTCTGTGCCCATAAGAGCCATCAGTCTTTAAGATTTTACAAATGGAACAGCACTTCAAAATGGAACAGACCAGCATTTTCAATGAGGCAGATCTATCCAAAACAGCTAGGGATGTGTGGGAAAGTGCCAGGAGTTGTGGGATTCCAGTTCTACCACTAGTTATTTGAGATAAGGCCAGAGTAGCGAAGCTGACTAAGAAGTATCTCTCCACATCCACATCTGTAAAATAAGGATAAAAGCAGCATGCACTAATGGTTAGCACAGATTATGTTTATGAAGTGTCTTTTTTACTATATGTTCTAATTTGTGTTATCAGTTAGAACAGATCAGCCAACAGAAACCTAGGGAAGGAAGAGATTAATTCAGTCAGATGCTGGAGTAGTCCAGACAGCTAAATTTGAAAGAGGTATGGATCAAAAGTTTTAGAAACATCCTCAGTTTATTCAAGAGCAGCCAGGCTTCATTCAGAAGGGTATCACTAACCAACTTCTTCAGGAAAAGTGTTGCTTCCAGGCCTAAAAAGCTTGAAATACAGAATTAGAAAAAGAAGGAAAATTTTCTTGGTAGGCAGCACTACTAAATCCTAGAGGCATAGATGTCAGTTCTGTAATAGCAACAAGCTGCGGTACTGAGTGGAAAAAAGGAAGAAAATTCTCTTTCAATAGAAATTCACACATCTTTGTCAGAACTGGCACTGATAATTAAAACCTGAAAGCTGTAGCGTGATGTTACTGATGGAATATTAGGATTTGGCCTTAGAGCTAGAAAACAATTTTAGTAACTGGTTTTTGCCCTATCAGAGGCAGTAAAATGCAATCTGACAAAAGTCTGTATTTGCTCAAAGTGATAGATAAACTCTCCCAACTTAAAGTCTGGTTTGAAATCAATAGGCTGTATGCAAATTAACTCAGATCATCAATGGCATACTGGTAATTCTACAAGGTCCATCAACAGTGTCTAGTTATGAGAAACTACACTGAAGGACAGATTTGTGTATTTAAAAAGGAACATAAAGGATGGATATATTCCCTGCTGTCCACTGGAGGGTTTTGCTAATAATATATTAATTGTCCACTCTTAAAAAGAACTGCAGAAGTAGGGGGAAAGCAGGCTTCTAACACTAGTGCCATTTAATGGAAATGACTATGGAAACCACAGTTCCAACTTTTTATTTCTTCAGAATACTTTGCCCTCTACTGTTGCCATCCCTCTTTGCAACTCCACCATCTGAAGCTGTAAGTGCATCAGTGAAATCCTGCCAGGATCTGACCAAAATGGCCATTTGACTCACAGAGAGGTGCCAAACTGCCCATCAGGTCGCCATACCAGGCCTCACCAAGACCCAAATGGTAAAGAAATGGTCAAAATTTGTTTTGCAGCACATCCTTTTAGAAAAGGACTAAGACACAGGAGTGGCATGAATGAATGAATGAATGAATGAATGAATGAATGAATGAAAAAATCCTCCCAGCGGTGATAGTTTATTCCCAATTTTGTCCATTTTCTAGGCTTGTTACTACAATTTGCTCTTGCTGATCCGGTGCTGCTTTATTTAAATATTCACAAATTGAAGGGGGCAAAATTGGAACCACGCAATTGGAGAATGAAAGAAACAATGCATAAGTTTCAGTTGGATACCAGGCCTTTCCATCCATTTCAGTGATGCCTGTTTATTTGCCATTTGTGAAGCCCAGTAGGCTTTTTGAATCTTTGGAGAAAAAATATTAGGAAAAAAAGAAATAAATCTCTCTATATGTTTTTTTATATGTAGTTATGGGTCTGGTACTTAAGAACACTACAACTACATGGTCTTACCAGGTTCTAAGACACTCGGTAACAACTTCCCATTGGGAATAAGTGTTTCCCCAGTGTAACTTGGCAAACCTGTGGTTTGGGATGGGCTGCTTCTTTATTATTTTTCATTCCTTTTTAATTTTTAAACAGCTATGTTTCTGCTGGTATGAATCCAGCTAGCTTTATGCTCACCAGAATAGCTATGCAGGCCAAACACTTGAAGTCTACACCTTCAACAGAAGCTTCCACTGGATTGAATTTTCTACTAATGAACACAGAGCTAGATGAGATGATTTTGTCTTAGAATATAAAAAGGCTCTCCCTGTGGCTGTTTCCATACTTTTAAAAGTTAAATATGGAACACCCACATTTGGACAGTGATCTTGAAAGGCCTTTGCCTACATAGCAGCTAGAAAAGGAGCAGTGGTGCCCGCAGCCACATGAAACAAAGTTTATATAGAAAAAATATAGCAGTTACTTGTCAGAAATCACAAAATGATAAATGTTTTGTACACTCAATTTCTGAAAGACTGTTACAAAAGAGCTAAATTAAGTACAAATGAAAGCTCCAGGTAGTGAAAAGAACATAGCAAGCAGTCTGGGTTTCAGGGTAGTACCAATATTTGCACCTCTGTTTTCTAAGTGTATCAACCACCACACAAAATATTTTTGCAAGTTCTGAAATGCATATCTGTCACTTCAAAACCCCAATCCACCCCGAACCTAAAGTACCAGCCTCTCAGAGAGAAACACCAGAAATCTAAACTCACGAATGTATAAAGAAATTGAGGAAGGCATAGCCAGCTATGGCTTCCTTTTGCTGCAGCACACTGCAATCAGTGGCAGAAATGATAATTCCTCTTACGCTGCCATGCCTATAAGTAAGCAGAGTTCAACTGAATGCATTCTGGAGTATGTTTCAATATTTTTTCATATGCTTTCATGATTACCCTAAGCAGGATAACACCAGGAAAAAATTAAGTATATTAAAAGAAAGGAGTGCTCTCACCCCAACCTAAAAAAAGAAATATTGAGGTAAGATATGATGTCCATACTTGAGTTTACTGCTTCAGAAATTTATTCTGGTTGACACAGTGGTGATGAATACTTTGACCTATAGTAGGTTTATAAGGAAATTACCACAGTAAAATAACTGAGTTCCGTTCACCAGAGAGAAAAGTAGGTACATGTATGAGAGACAGAGAACATAATACTGTGGAACTATTAATCAAACATTTGTCACGTTCCTAACTCCAGGTCTCCCGTTTGACAAGTGACAGTCACAGCTGGGAAGGGACACAGCAAAAGTTCAACACACAGCATGGAAAATTCCTATCAGAATTCAGGGATGCCTTAGGAAGTGGCACCTTCAGAAACATTATTATGCACCCACTGAATTTCCTTTTCCTTTATTTTGAACCATTCTGAAAGCTAATGAGAGCTTGAATTTGCAAACCTGAGTCACGCTTCTGTCTTCACTCGAGCAATTAAGTTGTCTGTCAGCCTCAGTTATACAGTTCTACAAACAGTTAATATTCAGCACAGAAGCAAAGATGCTGGGGAAAAAAAAATACAAGAGCATCTTGACTTTGCTATAGCCATTAGAAAAGGAGCAGAAGCACAGACAGATTTCAAGTGAGCTTCCTTCAGCACAGGCAGTACAAAAACACTAATATGTAGCAGCCAGAGTAGAAGCAGAGACAGCTGCTCCAAGTACACTTTGGGCAGCAAGGCAGTAGTGCCACTGCAGGAAAAACCTGGAATTGATATTCCAGTACATCTACTTCAGCTCCATCCTCTATAAATACATCCACCCTGGTATTCCCCTGATCCTGACACTGTGGCTCTCCCTGGGGTAGAATTAGCCACAAAGTGCAGCCCTAGTCTGTACACAAATTGACATAAGTAGGTGTCTCTCTGTAATATGAAAGAGGGGCTGAGTGTCCAAAAGCTTTTCTTTTCCAGCTACATCAGTTGGCCTAATAAAATACATAAAATACAATCTCTACAAACCAATGTCTAAGCTCTACGCCCACATGCACTGCCTGTGATCAGAGGGTCAAGTTAACCTGAGGGCAGATACTTACAGTGGCTTGCTATCAGAGGAAGAACTAGTCTGGCAAAGATACTTTTTTGGCATTATTATCTGTGCTTTGAGCCACCTGTTGAAACATAAGCAACTTTATAAAAAGTTTTTCTGAGCTTCAGCATTTTCAACCTACTATATTTTCATGTGGAATGTAGGGCACCTGCCTCTGATGAGCTATTACTAGGGCAGGAGGGCTACGTAAACGGAATGTGTCACGGTCTTTTGCAAGGACCATCTTCTCTGCTTGCAAGTGTTGCCATTAAGACATATGGAAAGGACAAGGAATATGCTTTTTCTTTCTTAACTCCCACATCATTTCCATAAAAAATGAACTGATGAACACGTTCTTAGTCAATGAATTTATCTTTCCAGAATTAAATCAGTATGTTTTTAAAGAAAAGTACAGCCTGTGTTCTTTCACTGAGCATCCATATTCTGCTGCACACATAAAGGAACGAGACGGAGTCAGCAATCTCTGCTGCCATCTTCTGCTGTTACATTTTATGCAGCCAGTGAATAAGGGACAGAAAGATTAAAATCCCATCCTTTCTGAAAACGAGTGTAACAAATGAAAGGCTATAAATCAAGAATCAAAGCTCTGTCACACAATCACAGAAATTTGGGAAGAAATTTTCTCTTTAAATCACACTCGATCACTTTGGCAGCACAGAATTATCCATTATGGTAAATTCTCCCATCTAATTGAGTCTCTGATACCCCTCATGACAAGTTTTATATTCTCCACAAAACCTTCTTTTAACAGGAGTTATTCCTTTAGAGCCAGAAACTGTGGACCTGTCACAGGGTGGAGATCCACTCTCTAAGCACCTCATCTTATTTGAATACTAATCCACTTGGTCCAGGTTCTTGAAAGCATACAGATCTTGGGACACAGTCACGGTTTGCCCTCATCTCACCATAACAAAAGAATATTTCCCCCCCTTCCCTTGTATTTTCCTCCCAGATCATTATGATTTCTTTCATCTTCTCAATGTTTGGTGACAGGTCAAACACCATCAGTGTTCTTTATTGAGAGGTATAGCACGCTTGTTTCCCTCTGTCCTAACCTCCCAACCTATCTTCTGAATGTGGGATAATGAAGCTACCTTGAGTCTTTGCCCTTTATAGGTATTTGCATCGTGTGCTCAAGTTCTTATCCCCTTCCTCCTCATTGTCACTCCTGTCTAAGCAGCCATCATCAACTGCTGGTATACTCATCCAGAACATTTCTGCTGGCATATAACCTTGAGCAGTTTTATTCCATTACATTAAAACCCATTTTCTGTTTCCTTCAAATCCCAGTCATCTGTTGCACTACATCTCCTGCACTGAAATCATCAGCATATGCAAGATGCTTTTGCAGCAACTGGTGAAATTTTCTAATAGCGTCACCAAGAAATAGCAGGAAAAAACAAAACCCCACTGCTCCACCTTCATCCAACATCAAAGCTATCAGATACATAGCTGTATCTTCCTAACAGTTCTATTAAGGATTCCAAATCATTGTGATTTCTGAGTGCAGATGATACATCATCACATGCTTTTTTAAATCTGAAAGGAAAAAAAATCTTTTTTACATTTTTACAACATTCCTCTGTATTCAATGGAAGAAATACAGGGAACAAAAATATAGCAAGAATGAAGGAACAATCAGGAATGAGTTAGACATTCTCCTTTGATTTCTTTGTTCAATGTTACCCTATATATCTAAGTGCTACCCCAAGATTTTTAGTCCTTTTCTTGATCTTCCTCTCTATATAGCTGTAGATGCTTCCCATCAGCACTGCCATCATTTTCCCATCGAGAGATATGAATTTAAATATTTCAGTTTTCATTTTGGTCCTTCATCAAGTATGCAGAACTGACTGACCCTGATTTTTTTTCCGATGCAGACAGGAAATAAGCATTAAAATAAGTCCTCAGCCAGCAAGAAGTTAATATACAATTTGTCATTCATGTCCTAGAAGAAAAACCTTCATTGTTGGCCTTTGCAGAGCAGAGTTTCCATGACAGATTTTAAGGACTTTCTAAAGATACCCACTCTCCCCTACTCTAGCATCACAACAAGCTTTCTAAAAATAATGTCCTGTTGTATTTTCTTCCCCTGTCTTATCTGTATCCTTTCTTGCTACCAGGCTGTGTTTCATACAGAATCATTTCTCATTAAACTTTGTCAGCTGGCTGTTGTATTCCATCACTCTTAATCAATTTCTTTAGCTTTCCTGCAGAATCTGTGTCTAAGAATTCACATTTAAATCACCTCTGCCACATGCACTGTAAAACCTTTGTGAACACATCTTTAGAAATACAAAAGGTAAGATTCTATAGTATTCGTCATCAAGCACAAAGTGTCTCCAAAGGTTTTGCTTAAAGAAACACAAATATATGAAAAGTCACATATCATTTCTTTTATATTAGTGTTATAAGCCAATATTCTGCCCTCCTTCCCCTTGATGCCTCAGATTCCCCATTAAACACTTTCATCCTTCCACTGTGCATTTCACAAATGTGGTCCATGATAGTTTCATGACCTGGGTAATCAAAATAGATTTAAGGCCAGAGCAGCTTTCTTTGTGTCCCCTCACAACGACTGCATCAAGAACCTACCCCTTCTACAACTGTTGGTACCTGAAAATGCCTTCTGCTTTCCGTCCTATGTTCAGCATCGTTCTGCTTCACTGGAGCACTCTCAGTTAAAATGTGTTTGGAAAAAAAGTATTGGTCTTTCTTGCTTAACCTCTATTTTTTTTCTTTAAGCCTGCGCTCTATTGCAATGTTTCTAACTACTAGCCTGATCTACATATGGAGATATTATTTAATGGGAATGCTCTGCGTCATTTGTTGAGCTATAGTTGGGCATAGTTTGAGAAACGGGCTGAAGCAACGATAAATGTAAGAATGCTTTCTTTTGTGGCCAGGAAGGAAAACAGGCATTGCCATGATTCCATTTAATTTTGTTGGCATTTCTGTAAAGCAGAGTACCTATCGTTCTTTCAGATACATTCCCAGACAACAGACAGTCCTGTGTCCAACGCAGTATAGAATGCAACGTGAAAGCAAGTAAATGGAAGAAAAATAAAACAAGCTATGAATAATTTCTGAGCATCTGTTCAACACCACAGTTTGTTTCTTGTATATAAGAGAAATAAATGTAGGAGTTGAAAGTACAAGAGTATAAGCAACCTTCAGTAACCCAGGAGTTCATGCACATGGTTCATCGTGGTTTCTGTGACTTAGATAATCAAATACACTGAAGGTCACTTGCGTTAGCACATCTTGCAGTCATATCACCACATAACTGTGTGCTCAGTCCTCACTAGCAAGCTAGTCCTTACGACTGCAGTACTGTGGAAACAAGGCTTTTGGTCTTGAAATAGCTAGGCTAAACATAATTTGTGGTCCATTACAGCCTTCATTTCTACAGAATTTAACTTCTTGGACCTCTGCAGAAATCGGTACATAAGAAAAATTACAGCATTTATAGCAAAGTCATTTTAAAAAGCAGAAGAATGATCACAATTTTCCAGTTTTCTCCTCCTATTTTTCCTAAACTCTCAAAAATTTTAAGAGACAAAAATCAGCTTTGCTGCCCTTTCTATACGACTATGTATAACTTACATTTTCAAAAGTGACTCCTAGTTTCAGCCATCTCAATTTGAATTCTAAATTTTCAATTTTCTACTGCTCAGTTCTGAAAGAGTTGCACCTTTACAGCTTCTATTAGCTGTAGTTACTCTTCTGGTCATTTAGCCCTTGCAAAACTGATTTCAGGCCATCTAAAAATGAGAAATTAAAAATCACCCCCAAACACATAAAAATGAAGCATTAATATTATTGAAATGGGAAATGCTTTATCAGTCTGTAGTCATTCCCATTTAATTTAGACTACTAGCTGATACCCTGTTGTGTAAACAATGTGTAAAAGCACAATTCTAGCAAAGCAAACAACGTGCATTGTATTATGAATGAGCTACACAACGTGGATCTGCGAGCCACTAGTTTTACTAGTTCGTTCCTTTCTTTCTGCTTTAGGTGACAAAAACACCTATGGTTGTTTATTAACAGCAGAATTCAAACACATTACTTCAGCTAGCCTTAACCTTGGGCTTCCTGCAAGTACAGGTGCCAGGCTGTCAGACAACGTCGATGGACTCAGCTGCACACATTTGATTGAATGCTGCAATATCTCTGCATAAAGGCATGGCTGGGAGTAGGTTTTCTTTTCCTTCTTATCACTGACACAATGTGTTGCTGTGCAGCCACAGCAGTCCCCCAGAACTGGGGAAAGAGTCACAGGATTTTTCCCTTTCTTTCCTCTGAAGTACAAAACATTCCATTTTCCCCTGGCGATATCTTGCTTTTGTGCTTAAGTCTAGATTGGATTCATGCATTTGCTCCAAATGGTAGATTAGAGGAATGCATGAATATTAATTTGCAGTATGTTTTGTAGACTATGTTTACAGTAATTCTGTGATTACTCTCTGGTAATTGTGTACTAATAATGCTAGTTGTTTATATACAACTTCAAAAATAAATAAGAAGCAGCTTCATTAGCAGTGGACTCTCAAGAGCGATTTCATAATGAGGATAAATTTCCTCTATTTGCTATGGAGAGGTTGCAGATATATTCAGATACGCGCAGGTGTAACATCACTAAGACAGTCAGACAGATGCTTGTGCATTTTTGACTGTATTCACATCCACTACCTTTAAGGCACTTAACTGAGGCACATACATCTGGTCTTGTTCCACAGTCAGCAGAGATCACTATAAGCCAATTTAGACTACTAGAGATTGGCAACGAAATCAGAGAGCAGAGCTAAAATGAAGTACTCTTGGTAGAGGTCAAGGCTTTACTGGGAGGTCTGGAACAGGGCTTATCATAGATTTCAATGCATTTAAATGCAAGAAAGAATCCAAAAGAGTCTCAGGATAGGTGTGAATGCCAGCCTTTAGCAGGAAACAACGACAATGATAATTGTGAACACATCACATCTTTCTGCTCCACTGCACTAGTGGGGACTATCTGACTGAAGTGACACGTAAAATCACAGCCTACAAATGGAGATTCGCAAATGATCCTCACTAAAAAGCAGCGATACCATTACATGACCAAACCCATCTTGGAGTGACACCTGCACTCCTTCAGCTCCTATTTCCTTTCCAATTTTCTCGGCCAGACAGCATATTCTTTGCTTTCTGCACCAACCTGATAGCTACTGAGCAGTTGTTCCGCTGTGAGCAATTAAATAGCTGTCAGGGGTGGCAATACGTGATGATGGATTAGGCAATCCTTATCTGTTTGCAATTTTGGTCAGTGAAATTTGGAAACAACTTCAGCATCTTTGGCTGAAAGTCCCTCTGTTAACACCAGTGATTAATTTTTAACAAATGTGCTGTTATTATTTTAATAAGCCTCTCAATATGCTTATTAAGCTGTGGAAAAGCTTCCATCTCCCTTAAAATTTTTGCTTCAAAATACAGTCACCCGTTCTGTTTCCAGAACAAGCCTGTATCCATCCCACAGGGGACCTACTGTCAAGCTGACCTGCGCAG
Organism: Falco naumanni; assembly: GCF_017639655.2. Classification (NCBI taxonomy): domain Eukaryota; kingdom Metazoa; phylum Chordata; class Aves; order Falconiformes; family Falconidae; genus Falco; species Falco naumanni. Next base: position 69,399,207 of record NC_054060.1, read on the forward strand.
AGGTTGAGCCCCACAGTATGTTATTTTTACAAGAAGAGCAGTAGAGGTCCCACCACAGAAAGATACAGTCCTCCAGCTCCTATTCAACTACGCTCTGGAAGTCTGAATCCGAATGAATAATCCACATGATCCTTAGTTAATCTATTAAAAGAATTCCCTGGACACTTTTCACTCTGCCAGCAAGCAAGGCCACTTCTTCACTGCCAAAGGGACCTCAGAGCACATTGCACAACCAAAAACCATCACAGACCATACACCTCAGAGTTGGCTGTCCCTGCACAGCTCCATCCACCACCTGGTACACCACAGCCCTAACGTCAGCAGGAGCCCAAACCACACGCTCCTCACAGCTCTTGGTGAGAACGTGTGAGATGGGGCATTGAGCTCACCTCCTGCTGCGGAGGTCTTTCCACCACCAGTGCCCACTATCTGCTGGCCGTCGGGGCACCCCAGCTCAGCCCTTTATGGAGGCCATTCTGGAGTGGTGAGGGATCTGGGGGCTTGGATCTGGTAGATCCACGGCTTCTGCCTCACGGAGGCCTCATGCTGCTGCCCTGGCAAAGCATTTCACAATAAATAGGAATTCAAATAAAAATCTATCAGCAAAGAGTGGCCTTGAAACATTTCAGGCCATCCTGACTCACAATACTCTGCTGAAGTCTCCTTCACCTTGGCGCCTCAGCAAGTGCCCCCAGAGCATGACTGCCGTCCTGTTGGGAACATGGCTGGTTTTGAGTTCCATGTCAGCACCAAGTACCTCTGCTGCACTCAGCAGTGTGGGCACTGAGCAAGTGACAGAGGCCACCTGCCAAGGGGGCATCCCCCACCATGTCTACCTCCGTCACAATGTCTCCTGCAAAGCACTTAGTGCACACAACTGCCTTCCTTCTAGTGGGAGTTACAGGCATTTGATTGCTCATTTTGTCTATTTGATCATTGAGGACACAGAGACACAAAAGCTCAATGATTTGTCCAATGCCATTCAGGGGTGGGGATAGTGTTACAGTGAAGATTAAAATTCCCAAGAAGGTTACTTTTACCTTGTCCTATTCCATTTCCCACTTTACCATTGTATCATCCATAACTCTTATCATTCACTGATGCTTCTAGTTTCACTGAGTACTCACCACTCCTACCAAATGCTTCTCCAACTTTCCAGTGATATTTTTCACTCCCCTGTTCTGTATCAATTAATCCTTGCAGGAATTCCATTTGATTCTATGGATCCCAGACTGTCTTGGTTGGAGATATTCACCTTCTTAAAAAATGCAGTAGAAATACTGGGTAAGGAGATGGGGACCTAACTAACTCTTTAACAGAGACATCTGTGCACATCCTGGGTAAATGTCCTATGCATGCGAAGCTGTCATTACCACCTTTGCAATTCCATTCTCAACTTTTCCAAGTACTCATGTGGCCAACCTGTGACACTTAGTCATAATCTTCATAAGACTTAGCTTCCATAAACACTTTTCCATCTCCAAATGGCTTTACAGACCTTTAACTGAGTCTTATTGGGAAGTTCAGTGTGGCTTTTGGAAGAGATACTGTAGTAAAGGCCTGAATTCTCAAAAAAAACCAAAACCAAATCCAAACCCAAACGAACACTGTATGGCTCTTCTGCTATTATTCCAGTATATGCCCATCAAAGCTTTTATGCTTATGTCACAGGATGGTCTCCCTGCAGGACGCTGCTGGGTTATTTAGGCGGTGAAACATGCTCTGTGTGGTTTACCTGGCTTCTAACTATTGCAAAAAGTTTGACCCCTTTTTTCCTTCCCTATCCACTGGCTGGAAAACTGACTTCAAACTCAAAAGAGGCACTAAAAGTTAAAAATCTGATGCAGTTCAGTATTCATGCATAGATCAGGCACACAGAACTTAGCCAGATTCTTGGCAAAGCACCTGTGGAGTCACAGAAACCACTGCATATTAAAAATGCATTAAGTCAAAGGTCAAGATTAAAAGGGTAAGAGATCATGTGCACTTCCATATCATCTCTTCTACTCAGAGAAGGAGCATTAGTTTCCTGGAGAAATGTCTGGGCAGATGTGTCCACATCACTGTTGTTTTAAATCACATTTATTTTCAGATCACATCTCTGTTAAGATCATTAATCTTATGATCTAACAAGCCAACAATTCATATAACAATTTGTCTTAGGCTGTCTTATTGTGTAAGCAGCACAAGGGAAAATATTTGAGCTCGGAGTTTGGACAGAGAAAAGTGTGAACAAGGCTACGTGTGCTGTGCCATTGCCCTGTCCGCAGCATGCTACCTAACCAAGTGATTTTCCTGTCTCAAGAAATGCAAGGAATCATCTAGTCCTGTGAAATAGCTGTGTTGTAAAAACAAATTAATCCTCTTAAGTAGTTCTGAAATTCTCAAACCAAGGAGTTAAGTGCTGATCCTCATTCCTCATAACGGCACAGGAAAGGATAGGGTGTCCTCTATAACAGATGCCCAGGTGGTTATGATTATTGCAATACAAAAGAACAATAATAATGAACCAAACTCTTATTATGGACATTAGAGGATCCACTAAGAGCGTATACCCTGTGCCAGTTCTTCCCTCCGTACAAGTGCTCTGCATTCTCTGTACCTTACTACACTCAGAGGCAATGCCCAGGACACAACTGGAGCAAGCAGGCATGGACTAGCAGTCATAAAATAATATGTAATTTAGTACTTCTGTGATTTTTGACTGCTTTGTACCTACAAGCAAACAGACTAATGTTGCAAATATATTTCTTACATAGAACTATAACAGCAAGGGACTCTTGGACTTTAAATCCACATTTGAATCAGATTGAGTAGTGCCACTGAACGCACACGTTTCACTATAATATGAATAACTTTCTAGAGATGACAGAGATGTGTAATTATCATTATTTAACTACACCATAATTTGCTCGCCGATAGTATTTCTAGTTCATGTTGCTGAAGAGCTACATACACTGTCCAGGAAGGGAAGCAGAAATCAAACCATATTGCTTACGTAGCTTACTGTCATACCGATTCTAAATCCCAAGACTCACAACTGAACTCCTCTTTGTCCTGAATCACTTCTTTAAGATTCTCTATTCCTCAAATATTTGCATTCTAACGTTCTCAGAAGGAAACACAAAATGTTGCAGGATGGATTCATTTACAATTGATGCCTTATTTTTTGCCATTGCTCACTGAGTCCTAGTCGAGCTTCCCATGGAAAAAACAAGTGACAAGTTACAAACAAGAACACATTTCAAGAAAAATCATGAGTAGGCTGGTCAAAGTCTTAACCAAGGAGACATTGACTCCTGAGACTGAAACTGCTTACTCGACGTGAGAGAACTCTAAAAGGATAGGGCAAAATATACAGAATCAATGACTAACTGTGAAAAAAGGAATCAACGCCTTCCGTGACCTTTGTCTCCACATTCATGTCCAAGAAGACAATCAATTAAATAAGTAAATTTCAAAGGAAATTGTCTCTTCCATCCTGCATAACTAAACTGCAGACATTTTTACCAACAGTTCTGTGTTAGAATTTGATATGATTTAATAAGGAGATCGGACATTTGTAGTGATAATCAAAATATCCACAGACACAGGAATAAACACTTCCAAACATTTTGGGGAAAAACTAAGCACGCTAGGGCTTTGAGGGTCAGGTCTTTATCCCTTATGACATTCAGGAATTTAAATCCTATGGAATAAGCATTATTGGTAAAGCAGCAGCTTGTGTTTAGAAATTGAAGCACTGAAATAATGCAAACGCTTTAACAGTAAGGGTCCTAAACATTGCCACGACTCCAAGGCTATTGTGGGTTCTCCACTGACAGAATCTTCAAAGGACTGTTTTTTGAGGGGGTTGTTTAGCTTTTTTGTTGTTGTTTTTGTTTTCTTCCTGAAATATTGTAGCCCATGACAGCCCCCGGACTTGAAGTAAGAATTAAGTCGTAGAAATCCTCTGCAAGAGGTCAAGCTAGAGGATCACATTCATCCCATCTCTCTTTAAAAAACCTATGAGTATGTGAGGTTTGACCTGAAACATGACTTTTCCATTTTGATGAGTATATCGCTCAAAGAGAAATATACATGTAAAAAATGGACTGAATGAAGCCTGTAGAGGGCAAGACACCTGGGTCCTGACACTTCACTTTCCTTTGACCTCTGATACAACTGTGGATAAATCTTTTAACCTCTCTGTATTCTTACTTTGCACAACCATAAAATATAAACAATATGTTCCCGCAGCACAGCCTGCTGAGCTGCCTAATTGGTAAATATTTGTAAAGGGAATCCAAATCCTTGGATTAAAGAGGAGAGAGACATGCAAATGATTGTTGAATTCAGGTGTTCACAGCTCTAGAGTAGTAGAGAATGTTACCTCCCTTGTACATGATAACGTCTTAGAAATAAATGTCAACTCTAATTTTAAAAGTACTAAGAACAAGCATAATGGGCTGTTCCCAGGTAATTTATCCTTCTCAGCCCCAGCTGACAGGGATGAATTTTCTGTATCTTCATGAATAACCTTAAAGTGGTCACTCAGGAGATGCGTAATAAGATTTGTATATTTGTAACTTTGGAGGGCTGCGAGATTTGCAACGCCGTTTTGAAATATCAGCTGTTTCTTTTCACGTTTATTCCAAAGGCTTTGGCAACCATGTTTACAATAGATCACACGGATCCGTCTGTGCAATACTGCCTGCCTAGTAAGGAATTTGTTTGCTCAAGACTCAGGGAAAAGGCATCTGAGGCAGAGGAACGCACTGTATCGCGGCAGAAAAAGGGCTGGACATCCAGACAGCTAACAAAGACCTCGCCTGAACGTGCTGCTGTTTCTTGGCCTGAGGGGCACAAGTGGGGAAGGAGGGTCTACCTAGCCCTGTGTTCTCTAGATCAGTGAAGAAGAGTCTTAATATTATCTTCCAAGCCCTTTACAACCATTAGCCCTAGGTAATGGTAATTAACATTAGGTAATCACTAGTATTAATTGTATTTCCAAAAGTGTTCACAGAACCTATCACTCTCGTTTCTATTAATGTTACTTTCAGTGACTGTAGCTGAACCATAAGGAAATAATCACCAACACATTTGTTTTTATTCTGGAAGTTGAATTAATTTATTTTGCTCTTTTTGCTCTTCCCCTTTCTGTCCTGATTTTGATAGTAAAATCCCTTATTGACTCCTTATTGGAAAGGATGTGTGCAAAGTGGATAAAAACTGTCAAAACTGGATATCTGAACTACAAGGTTTTACTCTTTTTCCTGTAACCAGTGAGAGACAGATGAATTATCTCTGAAGTACAGAAGCTGGAAACAGGGAAGAACGAACATCACCAAATGACCACCTCCTTCAGCAACACAACATGGATTGCATAGGATACACCCATTTTAACCTAACAGATGAACCTTGCCAAATGCACCAGAGAAAAGCCAAAATGCCAGCATGCTCTTTGTTTGCCTTAGTTTCTATATCCTGACTGCTATTTTTGTCAGTGACACTTGCCCTTTTAGAAAAGAAATCACTAAATATTCAGCTCAGTAAATATTTCTGCTGCATGCTATTATTTGCCTGTAGGACTCAAAGCTACGCACGAATTCCAAGGTCCCTGCCAATATTTCCACTGGTTCTAAAACAAGCTCTGCTCCTGCTCCCACTGCTGTAAGGAGCAGAGAAGAGCATGCACGCTGAGCACAAACCCATTCTAGCCTGAGAGATGTTGAAAAGATTTTGGTTTTGGGAAGAAAAAGGAAAAAAAAGAAAAAAAGGAGAAAAAAAAAAAAAAAAAAAAAAAAAGGAAAAATTATATACATTAGCTCCAGGAATCATCCCACCAAGAGGCCCAAGCATTTTGAAATTTTACCAGGAACAAATGAGAAACAACTGTTTTCATTCCCTGTTGAGATCCTGTGGGTAATGGAAAAAGAAACAGCTTCCCTGTGCAGCCTCAGAGCCTGGTGGTGGGAACATCTCTACAAATTACTCCTATCAACAAGCTGTGCTATTTCTTTTCTTGAGGTCTTCTTCCACCCTGCTTTTTTGTTTTGCTCTACTGGCTTATTGTTTGGAATAGACCTTTTTACCAATGCCAGCAGCACATGCTGTGGCTTAGTTGGTCTTTAAGGTGTACCTCCCAAACTTCATTTCAGGTTTGGGATGTGAATCCCTTGTTATGCCCCTGTGGCTGTTTCTTCATGGTAGAGATAAGTGGTGGAAACCCACCTCCTCTTACTTACTTCAGATGTAGAAAGTTCTTCCAGAAAATTAAGTACCTTGATGGAACAAATGTGTAACAGAACGTAGGACTGTCTCTTCAGGGGAAAACCCAGGGTTTCTCCAATTTTCTTCAGAAATAATACATATCTTAAAAAACCTCTAACTGCCTAAGCTTTCAGGGGAAGGAAACCCTTTTTGTTCTCTGCTTCAGGTCTATGAAGTCTCATTCATTGAAACAAAACTCACACCTGACTCCTACCTGACATTTGCTCCTCGCTAGGGGCTCACCTAACACCCCACAGCTGTACATCACACAGCCTCTTCCCCACTCTGTGACTCCCTCCAATTGTGGAGCTGGAGAAAGGTCCCAGCACAGCAGTGAAGCTCCCCAATGAGGAATGTATGAAGAAAAGTGTCTCCTAGGTGGCCCACACTCCAAGAAGCTCTGTTGATAGCAACCATTTCCACCTGCAGCCTTGGCACGTGGCTGTTTTCCTATTGTGTGGTGCCAGAACCCTGACATGCAAGTGCAACATGTTCCACTTCATGGGACAGAAAAGTGTGGTGGGGCTGGCATTCATGCAGCACTGATGTAAAGAGGTTCCTACCCATGGCTGAAAATATGTTCCATCTAATTTCTCCCTCCTAATTTCTCTCACCAGGCTATGATGGCATGGAGCAGGCAGAGTAACAATAACACAGCAAATCAGCCAATACATCCTACAAAATCTACCCAATTTTTGGTAAGATTCATTTTTCACTTTTCTTAGTGTTCCCAGTTCATTGCCTTCGGAAATCTTACACCAAGTACTGTCTTTCAATGGCTAAATTCCTTTTATTATCTGAGCATATTAATTTCAAGCTGAAGTTAGATGCATCTCTTCTGTGCTGCAATCTGCAGTATAGACACGCTACAAGAGCTGACTATAACGAGCAGTCAAAGCAAAAATGGCCTCTCTCCTTTTCACTCCATGCTTTCGTCAGCTATATTGTAATTAGCAGAGGACAGATAACACGAGACAAACTGCACAAATATGCAGATACGGCTTCCATAAATAGACTGCTGTACTCATAATATTATTAATAATGAAGATATTCCCCACTGTTACCATGGAACCACGTGTCTGATAAGGCTAAACTGAATTATTGCATGTACTGGATATTCACGCTGAGTAAACAGAAGAAGAGATGGTAAAGATTTCAGCCCAAACAATGACAGGAACTCAAACTTATAAAAAACTGGAATAATAAAGTCATATTTGCTCTGGGGATAAATCAGTCTGGCAGGAATAAAGACAGTGAAATCCTGTAACAGAGATGGAAAGTGAGAATGGAAGAATTTTAAAGTATAGGATCTTTTCCTCCAGATGCTTGCATTCATTATAAGTAACATATTTCCTTTGCTTTTTGTCATGCAGCAAATTTTTTTCTTTGAAAAACATTCTGATTTGGCATTAGAAAAATACACAATGTAGGATGTGGGGACAGTCCAACGCTTGGATATCTTTGTCATGTATTGCAATGTCTAATATGACTTCAAAAGCTCAGACAATCCTGATAGTACTTCAGGCATTTTCACTTGCAGATGTAAAAATTGAGCAGAAGTTCCTACATACTGTGTACAGCGAAGTGTGGTGAACGGGACCTTTTGCTACCCATTGCAATGCACTTACTGAACCAGCAGAATCCTCTTAATTCAATCAAAGCATCCCAGCAGAACACAATCACTTGGAAATTATATTTGGCTCCAGGTAGAACCTTTCCATTTAAATCCCACCTCTTCACAACAGCAGAGGAAAGTCCAGCTGCTCTCTGAATTAGCATGCATGTTGTATCCAGCTGTTCTGGAAAATCCATAGCTAGCACTTGAAAACATTAGATTTTAAGTTATTATATACACACACCATTAACTTTTAATACTAGAGTAAATGGAGTATTTTCATTATATCTGCCAGTCTATGACGTTTATTTGAACCAGCCATGAATTTTGTCCTTTTCTAAAGTATCTCTATAAACACGGATAAAATTTTCTGAGCATTAAAACAGGATCCTCAACTTCTGAAAGGCTGACAACAAAAAATAGCTGTAACTCTCTCAATTAAAAGCCACTGGATAATTGATTATTTGATGATACCCCTTTCCTCAGGCAGTTTTGGAACAATTAATTATAATGTCCAACTAAATCAGGCTCATCAACTCACCATTATTCAATGGAAATCTGTGGGTTTTACAGAATGAATAGTCTGAATTACATTCTTGTAAGTAAATAGCCAAGTTTATGCAGAGTGACAGTCGGCTATCTTACGGATGCTGCAGCACAGATTGGCTTTTCTACTAGCATCGCAAAGTACAATTGGTGTGGTTTCGGAATGTTTTTTTCATCCTGTGAGTAGCAAGAGAATCTCTCTTTTAAGTCGACCTTTTGAAAAATCTATAGGCAGTGGGGTACATGCAAAACCCAAGACAAAATCTAAGCCCATAATAAAGATAACGTCACATAAGCCAGCATTTAAACCTCAGTCTGATTCTTTTCCAGTTCTTTGGTTCTGTGAACCAGCTCCTGTGGTTTCAGTTACAGCCAAGTCAATCTGGAACCAGACAGGGACCGTTTCCAGGCTCTGACCTAGATGTATCCGATTGTGCCTTGAATGAAAACCTGAAACCTCATCTGCCAGAAAGCTGAACTCTGAAGCTGTGGCTAAAACTTCTAAAGTAAAACTGCTTGAACAATCCCGGGGAACTGACACCACCAGCTTCCCAGCCTTTTTTTTTTTCTTCCTTTTTTTTTTCTTTTCCTTTTTTGGCCTTCTGCCCATCCCCAGTTCAGCCCATCACCTGGCAGCTAATACAAGGGTTTCTGCTAAACCAGCCCAGTGGGCCATTCCAAGGGCAGGGATGAGTGGCCAGAGGGAGGCAGCAACTACTTGTCCTTCCACTGGCACTAAAGATTCGATGTAAAGTTTCCCCTTTAGCTTAGGTCTAGCTTCCAGCCGGGTCCTCTTTAAGACTTTGATATCTACAGGCAGTGCTGCAAAGGACTCTTTGTCATCAATGAAGACTCACTGATTTCTGCCAATATGACAACAGCAGCTCAGAACTTCAAGCTAATAGCATCGCTGGTAGCCAGAGTCAGCGCCAAGGGGTATGTTGTAGAAGGTCCTTCAGCTACCAGCAAAAGAACACAAGACACATGAGAGACATAGCACATTTCGTTTCCATTCCTTTCTAGAGGAATGCAAGGAAGAGCGCAATATTGGTTTGTGTTTGCAGCTGCCTAAAGAACTGAGAAATATATAAGAACTGAGAAGTATATCATATTAGTGTTCACTCAGGTTTGTATCCTCAAACAGTGGTAAAACCGGAATGAACTGGAAAGGGAAATGCTTGGTAATTCATCTGAAATGAATGACCAATATATCAACCCTCAAAATTTAACAACAAACTGAAAGGTTGGTGTAGCTTTGGGCAAATAATTGAAGTAATGTTTTATGCTATATTTCCATGCTGGAAACCTCCCTACAATGCACAAAGATCAATACTCAGCATGATAGATGGATGGTTTTGAAAGCTTCAGAAGTCAGCTGGCTGACTTCTAGTTCATGAGATACAAGAAATGTATCAACCACTGCACAATTGTGCCATTAGTTTTGGAAACTCATTTAATATGTTTGTGAAAAAGAACAAAAGGATTTGTGACCTGCCTGTGTAATAACTTTCTACACATAAGAAGGCAGTTCAGCTGTTTTCTAACTCCTCAAACTTTCTTCACACCTGTGAAGGCAAAACTGGAGTCTAAATTTCAGAAAGATTTTATGCTACACACTGAGTTTACTTTGTGAAACAGTAGTTTTATGGAAAAGCACAGTAGAGTAAAGCCAAGGGGCCAGCTTTGGCAGGGGGCCCAGATCTGACTTACAGATTACTTGCAAGACAGCAAGCTGAGAGAAGGGGGGGGGGGCAGTGAGCCCCCGGTTGCCAGGGGAAGGCACATGGAAGTGGAAAGGAAGAGCCATCATTTAACGTGGCTTCTTCATTGCTCATCCTGGAGTAAAACCTCGTCAAAACCAAGGAGCTGGCTCTGCTCAACTTCTTGTGAGTTTGTCAAGGTTTAAGCACTTTACCAGTGGAGGCTTCTGTTCCTGCTTTATATTTATCGTGGTAGAACTTAAAGAATATTACGGATGTCCAGAGACACATAGTAATGGCTTCAGAGGGTTTATGGTCACTCTGGTACAGAAGATCTAAGTATCTTGATAAATGCCCTTGTTTGTGGCTAGGCATAACTTTTAACTTTAAAGATACACAAAGGTTTGGTTTAGTCTGTTTGGTTAGAACAGGGTAGTACACCTCTCTCTACTCCACAGCGAGCAAAGGCATAAGAGGCTATCAGAGCTGCCTGTCATACCGGAGACATATCCCATATGGCCTGTCCTTGGGATACAACATCATGGTGCGTGGACATTCTATAGCCCATATTATGAAATCCCACTTCTCCTGTTCTCCGTGTAACTCTTCAGTGAAGCACATGCCAGAATCTCATCTTTCAATGACTTAGCAGAAAGCATTACACAAGCAATAAACTACGGAGGGATAGAGGAAGTCTTGGTAAGTGGATATTAATAATTCTTGGTTATCTTTCAAAATGAAGACCATTTACCTCCTTAGGGCACCAGAAGGTGAACTAACCCAGCTGCTGCTGATCAAGTTACACAGATACCACCACCAAAATGTCCCAGCTTCTTGTCATTACACATCTCACCCACTCTCACAGTGGAGATCACCATTTCCCTTCCTCCTCTCCCAGTACCTGCCCATTTAGCTGTGTGCCTGCCCAGTCACTAGTACAGCCCTGCAAAGGAAACAGGAAAGGAAGAGGGAAAAGGAAAGAGAAAGGGAAATCACCCAGATCCTTTCAAAGATTCAGAGTGAAGAGTTAAACTATCAGAATAAAACAGCTAGTAACCTAACAGGTAAGGCTAAGGAAGCAGGGGAACAGGCAACTTGGGAACAAGGACTAAGTAACCAAGAGATCCGAAGTAACTTTGATTGGGATTTTTTGTTTTGCTTTGTTCCACCACCCCCACCACCCCTCCCGCCGCCGACTGTGATCTCAGTGCAGCAAATACGTAATCTAAAGAGAAGACACCGTAAAAAGGATCAAATGTAATGGTCAGGTCTGTTACATTTTTGCTTGCATAGTGATCCAGATTCAACAGAAGATACAAAACAGGCACCCAGGCAGCAGATTGATGACCAAGGCATCCCCTGTGAAGCAGAAGAGCAGGTTCAAATTGCCTGCAGCTGAGGAGTGATCTGAACTTCCTGCAGATGTTTTCTAGTCCGCCTCCACCGTAACTATTTCCTCTCACAGCCACACTATAAATTTAATTTGACGGTTTTGTTTTGTGATAAGTGCAGTACCTACAGAGCGTGTTGTCATCAAAACACTCCTATCCAACTGGGATTCTCAGGGACCTGTGAACCTAGAGTAGCTTTAGATGGAAGATAAGTACCTTGCTATTCAGCTCAGCCACAATGGAAGTACCTGTGTTCCTGCACAGCAGGACTTTGGATGCCAAACGATTTCTTCTAGGGGGCATGTCAACATCTATGGTTTCTTAGAATAGGTGTATGCTTCGTTTTGTTTTCACTAGATGCATCACTCAGAGAGTCTAAATTCTGTGTAATCTAAAAATCTTCCGAGTTACTAAGTAGCAGCATGTTCGATGCTTTCTTTACATTAATAAAACACCCTGTAGTGTACTAGAAGTTATCTTAATGAAGACTGGCAAGGTAGAGAAGGTTACAACAGCACTCACCTGCGTCATAGTCCACAGGACTGTCTGTAACTCAGATCCTCATGAATTTCCTTACTTGGCTCCATTCTCTGACATCCCTCAGACGATGCTGGATGTAAGCAATGAGTCAGCCATGACACCTTGATCATTCCTCCTTTGCCATGTTGTCCAGGACACATTCTTTTTTTTTGTTTTAAAACAAATGCAGTGTCTCTGGGTGGATAGGTTTTCCTATCAGTACATTGAGATACAAAAAATGTGGTCTTTGGTCTACAGAGGAAACCTTTGTCAGTAGAACAATAATCCATTTCTAGAGCTTCTCAATGGTTGGAGCAAGTCTTGGGGCTTATCTTCACTATGTTACTTCCATGCAGAATTTACTGTGGGAAGGAGAGGTCTTTGGCATTCAGCAGTGCACACAGACTCTCATGCTGCACCACAGGGCCACACAGCCTGCACTGTCCTCCCAGCATGGGGCATCTTCATTTTTAAATACCTTGCTTTAGAACAAAATAAAATATTTCTCAGCATTTAGTACAATCAGAGGAATTTTGCTCTCTAGGTCCGTGGAAGCAGAAGTGAAGTAATATTTTACAAAGTTAAAGCAATCTCTTGAAATTCCTGCTTCTCTGAAATATTTTCAGGGATCCTAGAGATCAGGAGCATGAGCAATGTCAGCTGTAGGAAAACACGAAGATATAGATGTGTGCGCACAGCATGAGGGCAGAGGTTACTATGCAATATACTGCACTCCCACAGAGACGGTGAGTCTTCACAGAAAGTCTGTCCACTCACAACCCACAGTGCTGCTGAGACAGAATCACAGAACAGTTCGGCTTGGAAGGGACCTTAAAGTTCATCTAGTTCCAACCCCCTGCCTTGGGCAGAGACTGAAATAATGCACAAACAACACAACTGCCAGAAAAAAAAGTGAAAAATGTTGTCAGACAATATTTTGAGTCAATCATTTACATTTTTTTATACCAAAATGACCTCACCTTCTTATTCTGTTTGATATTGGGAATTACAGTGTAGTTCAAAGTTGGACATCGCAGCAGACCACTCACCAACTTCAGCTGCAGCTGCGCGTGTTCCAAAAAAACAAAGTTGTCAGAGTTTCTCAGCTAAACAATAATAGGAACATTTAGCAAAAGCAAAACTGCGTGTTTTCCTTTAACTTGTTCTGAGTAACAATAAAATTGGAAGGAAAGGAGAAAGGATGCCTTGGGAAAGCACTTCAGCCTTGCTGGTTGAACTGCTTGTGAGCACCTGTAACCGGGGCCCTGCAATGGGAAGTGCCGTGGAAGTGACACAGCTGTCCTCAATGCACAGAGATCGGAAATCTGTTAGGATTGTTACCCAGGTCCTGTGGACAACCAGAGAAAAATATCTTAATTCTAAAGCACATTGCGCTTTACTAACATTGTCACTAGATGTGATCCAGGTATTATTATCTTCATTTCTATCTAAAGATGCAAATATGTATTTTCCTATCACCCCTTCAATCCATCACTGTGAAAGAAAATAGGCAAATAGTAAGTATCAATTAATTTTACTTACAATCCTGACATGTTTCTAAATAAAAATTCATATAGAGCTTCTGGGTTTGTCAAGGCAAGCAGCTGAACATGTTTTCTTATGAAAGTAGGCAGTTAGAAAAAGAAAAATTATTAAACAATGCGTATGGTGATCTTTACGACTGGAAAAATATAACTGCTTTACTGTTTAATTTTTGTTACTTAAATGCAAAGGTGATCTGCTCTAGAAATTCCTTATGTACAACACCTTTGTCTTGTACTGCCCCATACCTCAGCCCAGAGGATTCCAAAGGAATTTGCTGCTTTTGTCCTACCCTAACTACCTGCAATTAAAGAGAATTGTCGAGAATGGGAAAAGAAGTTTATAATTTTGCTCTGGAAGAAACTCCCTTTTATAAGACTTTTAAATTTAACTGCAGTGAAATTTGAACAAGATGCGTACAGAAACACATATAATTTCTCTGATCAGCAGCAGTAGTGATATGTGCAAAAGCAAGGCTGGCTCTTCTTACAAATTACTGGCATTTGACCTTTCAAAATATGGGAAAATGGCAACTTGAATTCCAATTTTTCTGCAGCTGTAAAAAAGCCACTTTGTATTTGCCAGCTATAAACTCCCTCTCAGTCTTTCCCATCTGGTAAACCGGATTTGTTTCTGTTCTGATTTTGCTTTTGTTACTTCCTACAGAAATACCTTCATTGTCCTTATAAAAGCAACACCTATAAGGCTATTTTTATTTCACTGGCTTTTGATATCTGGCTTTCACTTTCCATGTCCCATCTATTAGCTGCAGTGAGAACTGGATCCAGTGGTACCTCCACCATCAGAAACTGCAAGCAGGCAAGCGTAAATGTCAGGTGTGAATCTTTGTAGTGGGTCTGATTTAAGAACATTGGAAGATTTACTTGAGCTTGTTCGCAGCAGAGGATCTGATGTGTTGCATCACTGCAGCTTATCCAGACATCCTGAGATCTTCCCTTGTTCCAGTAACCCCATTGTTTCTTTCCCTCTAAATCTGTCTTACGTTTCTCTCCACATCCATCACAATCTCTCTGACCTTTCTGTTCCTTAAGGCATTTTTCCCTTGAGCCAGGCTCTTCCTCAGGCTTATCCTCTGTCCTAACAAAAGTCCCAACTGCCTCTTCCAGTTTTTAACTGGGCAGCTGTATGTTTGTCACTTCATTAGGCTGTTTTGGTGATTTTTCTGAAGGAACGCAGGAGACTGGACCATGGCTGCAGACCGAGGAAACTGATATCCCGTAAACCTCATTACACAGGGGCAGTGAGCTCCCAGCCTTCCTGGGCCAGGCTGCAACGTGGTCTCCAGAAGTGACAGGTAAAGCAAGGCACACTTAATACACCAAGTAGTTTGTCTGCTTCCTAATGGAATCATGCTTGATCTTAAGGAAAATGTTAGATCTTAATTAGATCATCAGTACTCATACATAAGTAGCCTCTACAGGGTGAATTTAAATAGTTACTTGGACTGGTAGCTTTCCAATATAATGCCTCTTGTATGATGGACAAAAGACCCAACAGAGACCTTGATGCATAATTTACTCATATGATACCTCCATTCCCCATCTGTTGAAAGATAATAATAATAATATTGCTCCCTATCATCCTTTGATGATCTTTAGTGAGATAGCTTGATCTTTGTGAAAGAGATCTATGCATTTTTACCAAAAGAGCAGCATGAAAACGCAAGAAAGCCTTTGAAGCCCAGAAATTGCTATTGTCTACAAATAAAAGTGTTAGAAATGGATATAGAGGCCATGGGTAGAGCATAGGGACATTAACAGAAGAAGGGGAACAGTTTTGATTATTTTAATGAGAAAAATATATTTTTCTTTAATGGAGATCTGGGGTGAATGTCTAACTGATTTTTATATTTTGCTACATGAATTATTTTTCTATTTGTAATTATTATTACCAAGACAGTAAAGATGCATTCAGTTCCCTGCTGCTAAAAAGTGGAAGGAGAAATAAATGAGAGACGGTTTATGCAAAAAAAAAAAAAGTGACAGAGCAAATATGAATCTCAAGTTCAGCCTCTTCTGGAAGCAGATAATCCACAGCTTCTCTGGAAGAAGGAATTACACACCTGCCTATATAGTGCAATAAATTTCCTCTTAAAAATGAAGTAATTTCTGAGCTCTTCAGTGTTAAGAATTATACTTCACTTATGATTAAAGTGACAGCACTGTTATTAAAATTTAACGTTCCCAATATTGTCACGTTACAATAAATCAAAGTGTTAGAAGCAGTAAGACTCTTTCGTTCTCTTTCTGAGAAGAGTTACACTTATTTAATTTGAATGGATGTTAGCTTGTAATTAAGAAGCAGGTTCTTGATAGGAAATTGTATGGATTTGTGTCTCTATAGAAATCAGAAGGAGCTGCATACATAGTTCATAAAACATGCAGAGCAGTGCTCTGTCTGTCAGTGCCAACTAGCATTCTGGGGCTTTATTAATGTAATAGGTTATAGGGATGACAAGCTTGCAAGTAGAAATAATGAACTAATGATTATTTGGAAAATTTGTACTCTCTTGCTTCAAGCTCTGGTGTATTTTGTTCTTGTTAGTGTACAGAGCTTTCAGATATAAAGCTAAAGGAAGAATTTCAAAAAAGAAGAGAATACATTTAGTTCCCTGGCAATAGCAACTGTTACCACGTAACTGCTATTTTGCTTCCACAGATCTTGAAGTGTGGCAAAGGAAAGGTTGAGGTCATATTCTAGTACCCCTACTGCCCAAGAATGCATCAACTGGAAAATTACTCTGATAATGTTAAATGTATTTGATTTGATGATACCTAAGAACCAGGACTCATACTGCTCCAGAGGAGCTAGGGACATCAAACAAGAATTTGTTTCCAGAGGAGAGGGTGGAGGTACGGGCTTCTCCGTACACATTTTGGTAGATGCACTGAAGGCTAACAAAATTATGAAATTACTTGCTTCACATAAAGCTAACTACAAAGGAACCTTTCCTTGTGCTGCATACTTTGCAAGTACTGAATAATTTTCTTTAAAAGTAGCCTTTCTAAAATAGAGAAGCCAAAGATAAGAGAAAGAGATATAACAGCATAGGAGTCTGGCAATCACAAGCTTGTCCCCAAGTTGCTTGTTGTCCTGCTAGCAAATGAAGGTGGAGCATAGCTGAGAGCAGGGATAAGCTACGTGGAGAAAAAAGCAAAAGCAGAGGAGTGCTGACGGGAATTGTATGGGTGGTGCAAGGACTTTGCAGGACCCAGTGAACTAGCTACTGTAGTTGTATCCAAGATCTCCTTCCATCTCCTTGAAACCCATCCTTCCCAAGAGCTGTCCCCACATCCAGGGCCCTAAATTCTGCTTAGGTTCCCAACTCAGAGGTTGCCTGCCTGTTTCGTCTTGTCCAGAACAGCCACAGACTAAACTGTTTGAGAAATGGTTTCAGCACGTGTGACTACAAAGATCCACAAATTAGGGAAGCCAAAGAGCCGTTTTCTCCCAGCTGAAACTAAACCTTTTGTTGGCTTTAAATGTAGGCAAAGGAAGCGGTGGTTTATTCTACAAACATCTGGAGCTGCAAAAGAGAAAAAAATTATTATTCACAGGCAGTCATTGTTTCAGATTAAAATTAGCAGAGTGCCAAAAGTGATTAATCGAATTCTCTTAGAATTGTATTGGGAAATTAAGATGTTAATGGGGAAGATCTGAAAAAAATTGCTTCTACATTCCTTAAGAAATAAGGTACCATTGACTCATAGTTCATATGCCAGGCCAGCCTCCCTCCATCTTTCCTATCCCACTAGGTACTTAATTATTCATTGGAATAGAGGAAAGGGAAATAAAAATTCTGGAATCCAAAGATTAAGGTGACTAATGGAAATAATGTATCTCATTTTGTCTCTTTCGGGGAAAGAATTGAGGTAGCCTAGATTTTAGTCGATATTTTCCAGCTTCCAGTAACTTGTCTTGCCGAGGCAGGGGTTCTCTCCTAAGCCTTTTTAAACTGCACCTGCACGTATTCCTGTGCGAGCTGTCAGTCCTGCTCCTGGGCACTTTGTTTTCCCTGTGCAATGGACTGGGCAGCTAGACTTCTGACCCAAGGCTGAACATTCTGCCAGCTGCTGGCATCCTGGGCTTACCTGCTGCAGTTACCTAGACCAGGACTAGGTGAATGGGAGGATGTAGCCACTGTAAAGTGGAGAATCAAATACCCTCTGTCAGAGACAGGAATTGAACCTGGCTTCTCCCCAGGATTCCACAAGCACTTTGTCCTGAGCAGCTGGATCAAAGAGGGTCCCCCCCTATACTGAGACTCACGTCTAGTCAGGATCATGAGCTTAGTCCCTGTACCCCCTCCTCCTCCTCGGGGGTGTAATGATTTGAGTTACTTGCAGGCTTAGACCGTTTCAGAGTGGAGGTTCTGCAGACTGTCTTGTGTTTGGGGTGCTAGAATAACAGCAAGCAACAGTGGATCTTCCAGCCACCACTGTGCCTTAAACTCATCTGCAGAGTTCTACAATGTGTTCTGATCGCTTTATTTCTGAAGCCCCACGCCACTTCTGGCAGGTAGCATTATCAACTCCATCTTACAGCAGCAGACCTTTGCATCTGGTCACACTGAGCACTGGGGGAAAGTTTGGAATTAACATCAGCTCTTCAGACTCTCTGTCTTCTTTAAGACTTTGCTTCTTGCCAATACTAATAGGAGAAAAGGCACAGGGCACTCTCGTGGACATGAACTTTTGTGCATATTTTTTCACCACCAAGCCAACTGCTTGACATCTTATATGAGAGTTTCTGTGATTTGGAATGAGAAGGGAGGAACTATTAAACTGAAGATTCTCTACCAGCCTAACCTACTTCTAGCACCAAAAGCAACATTTCATCAGCACTGGAAAATAGGGGCGAGACTGGATTTTTTCAATCATACACATGTAAATTTTTATTTTAAAAAAATCCTTCTTCCTCTTAACTTCGTCTTCCTCTGTGCTCATATCCTAGATATGATTTATAGAGGACCCAAACATTTCATCAAAAACTGAGTGGGAAAGCAACAGCTTTTCCATACAAACTGATTTGTTAGCAAAGGATAAATCAATGTGGCAGGCAGAAATACAGCGGAGATTATAACACAAATGGTAAATGTGGAAGGCCTCCCAGATGGGAGGGGCTGGGTTTGGTGGGGGGAATGAATTATTTATGGTGCAGAAAAGAGAAAGTTTCCTTTGTGGTGATGTTACATTGCCTTCAAATGGAGTAGGAGGGTGTCAGGGTTTAACCCTGCCAGCACCTAAGCACCACCCAGCTTCTTACTCACTCCCACTGCTGGTGGGATGCGGGAGAGAATCAGAAGGGTAACAGTGAGAAAACTCAAGGGTTGAGATAAAGACAATTTAATTAGTAAAGCAAAAGCCACATGAGGAAGCAAAACAAGATAAGGAATTCCTTCCCCACTCACCATGGCAGGCGGGTGCTCACCCATCCCCAGGGCAACAGGGCTCCAGCACGTGGCAGTTACTTGGGAAGACAAACACCATCACTCCAAACATTCCTCCCTTCCTTCTTCTTTCCTCAGCTTTATATGCCGAGCATGACGTCGTATGCTATGGAATATCCCTTGGGTCAGTTGGGGTCAGCTTATTTCTAAGACGTATGGAACACAAGGTGGTGCTTTCTGAGCTACTTTGCCACTAAGATTTTATTTGGGGAAGCATTTTTCATGGGTCTGTATTCAGGGAAAGGAATAGTCTGGAGAATTTCTAACATGTTTATGAATTGCTAATACGCATGAAATATGAAGGCCACATGAAAAAAACATTTGTTAATGCATGCTGGAATATTCACGCAGTTAGACAGCTACTACCAGGCAATTAGATTAAGGAAGTTAAATGTGCAAACCTATCCTAAATCCCCTTAAGAAAACATTCTTTGCTTAAGGCGGGCACGAGCTAGGTATTTTATGTTTCCAAATAATTACAAGTCTAACAACTGCTATGTACCGCTTAGCAATGGATTAAAGACTCCAGAATTCGGAACGGGTTGTGCCCTGCTTGCAGACCTCCAAACTACTGCAGAAGCACCAGCTGTTGATGCAGAAGCAGGACACCATCAAGTCTGGGTCACGCACTAAAGCCACAGGCTGTGGGGAAACTCTCATGTTCTGCCCAGGCTATATTATGTTGCCTAATCTATAGGCATCACGAGTCAGTTACCCGGCTTTAAATCCATTGTATGCACCGAGTACTCCAAGGAAGTACGGCAGTGCCTCCCATACTGTCATCACAATTAAAGCCATATCATCAGCAAACACCTTTACTAGAAGGACAGTCACAGTCCATACTTTTGTTATCTAATTTCAGTGTCTGAACTAGCACTGTAACCTTCGTACAGGCTGCACAAAGGATAATCAGGGAAGCTTCAGAAGGATATTAATCTTAAGATTCATCTCATAATGCAGAAAGCTCAAATGCCCAATTTGCACATCTCCTTTAAATGCGTAATCCACCTGTGAGTAATCACTACTCACAAGCTTTTTACTGCAAGCACTTTACAGGCGCAACACACAGTGAGGAGCATTAATTAGGAGGCAAATCTAATCAAATATTTTGCTTTACCACAGCAAACACAATTCACACAGGTTTATTCTGGGAGCGTAACAGCGGCTGTACTCGGCCAGATCAAAACCGCACTTCCCTGTGTGTGCCACCACGGCCAGAGAACGTCACAGCCACCCAGGGAGCAGCGGGTGCGTAACAAGGTGGTGAGCAGCAGTGACAATCCCTCCACCTTCCATACATGCCCCCAGGTCCACAGCCTATTACGTTGTGATGTTTTTACAGCAGCAGCTACTTCCTTTCACCAGCAGCACACCCGTCTTTAACTGGTTTTATCAGTACCTTGTGAAGTGCTGTAAAGGTGAGCGTAGCTTGTTGCTCCACAAAAGGGCTCTCAAGCAGAACACCGACGCTATTATACACTCTAAAAGAAAAGGTTTTTTACAAGATGCTTGCCAACCCTGTGAAATCTTAATTTTTTTAGTAGTTTTTTGATTTGGGAATAGTCAGATGAGGGGAACCTGGAGACAAATTTGGCCTCCTTTCTACCAAAATCACATTCTGTATGGAGACTATGTACCAAGCTGTAGTTGTGAACCCATGGTATGAAGTGCGTGCTCATTCCTAAGATCTGGCCCATGATCACCCAGCTCACTACATCAGGATCATGAAACAAGCATCAACGGCTAGCTTTCAATATTTAAAGTCTTAAGACTGCACTTCATTGCAGTCTGAACTTAAAATGCAATCCGTGCCACTACCTAAGCTCCAAGTCAGTTGCTTCCCAAATAAAATTTCTAAACAAAGACTCTGAAACCCCTAAAAGTACTGTTTACTCACCCCGGTAGACTTTACTGGGCAAGTCCTCAGCAGGTGCAAATAGGCATAAGCTTCACTGAAGCTGAATATTATAAACTGATTTGCAACAGTTAAAGAACTTCATCATTCTTGGACTTTACTAGTAAAAATATATTTCTTCTGAATGAAATTTGAATCTGCCTACTTTTGGGAAAACTAGGATTATGTTCTTATAGAAAATCTACTTTTACCACAATCACAGCAAGACATCACTATAGTCTTTACCTTTTATCAGTCTTTTGAAACACACTCACCATATCGTAGCCATCTCAAGATGTATCGTTCGTTTCTTAAAAAGCAACATTTAGTCAAACAGATAAAATACTAATCCTAAACCAGGGAATAAGAAGAAAAATCAAAATCTTAAATTTCTTGCCATACAGGTTCGGCAATTTGCTTCTCTTGCACATTTGAGCTACCTTTGGGCAGAAATGTCCCCTAAATCAAGTTCTACTCAGGTGTTGGGAAGAATACTGTCAATATTTAGAGGAATCAGTAAACAAGGATTCCTCAGTTCTCACCTTCACCGAAATAGTGAACCAGAGCCACACAAGTCAGGCCTCAGTTGCATTACTTAAAATGGGTACTTTACGGGGTTTCAGGAGGTTTCATTAATCTTAGACTGTAGAAAAAGGAGCTAATACGGACCAGAGGATGCAGGGTGTCACAAGGGTTTCACAGAAGAGAACTTGTCTGTGTTACACTCTTGGAGAAAGCACACACAGCAATTGAGGTTCATTTTAGTATATGAAACAAGGATGAAAACATAGATTTTTTAATTCTCTTTGTTTACTTACCAAGAAAAATAAAAATCTTTTCTTATGTTCCCATGTGATAAAACTACAGAACGGAAGTCAAGGTGGAAATATATTATTGTCACTCTCTGATCAAACTTATTATCAGAGAGTATCACTTACTCTGTCTGTGATGCTGCTGTAGTTCTTGTAGAGAGAGGAGAGCTTCTGAGTTTGCTTTTCAGTTTTCCCCAGTCTCTTCGTCAGTGACCTGAGAAACACAAAGAACCCCCACTGGAGGAGCTAAAAACATCCATTCCTTTTATAAAAGGTACCCTAAAAAATAGGTACACATTACCTCCTCCCCCTCCCACCACTACATGCACAGACAGAGGGGGAAAACAAATATTAAATGTTAAGTTACTGATACTTACCAGGTAAGAATTAACTAAATTGGGCTACAAAACGAGTGCCAACAACTGGGGAAGAGAGATGTAATTCAAGGTTAGATTGCAAAAGAGAGAACGTTTGTGAGAAGGAATGATTGAATGCAGCAATAAAGAGAGAACTGAGACAATAACTAGAGGCTGTGTAGCTTGACACATTTAAAGCAAAAATAGAGTCATTCTCAATATGAGCATATAAGTGGGAGTGGAGGGTGTGAGAGTCCATTGCAGCAAACATCCAATATAAATTGTAGAATAAAAGCAAAGCATCTGGATTTTACAATGCAAACATCAGACTGTAAAGGTCTGGCTGGGGCAGTCCTGGATCCGAACACCAGCCTGCTCTTTCAAGAACCCCCTGTCTATGTGATAATTATAAAGCCCAAACCCCATTACTTAAACATACACGGTCACATGTGGGGAATAACTCCTAGAGAAGTCATCTCAGGTTTTACACAAATAGCCCGATGAATACTGGGGCATGTTTCCAAAAGTTGCAGTTCATTATTGGTGGACACTAGGGTCGAATGAAAAACTAGCCGTTTCCAGCAGTTTCTAACTCTAACTGCAGGTTACCTTTTGATCTGCTTGAAACAGTCTCACTAATGTGGAGCTTTTGTTGGTCTGGTGTATCTTTGCTTTCTGAACACTTTGCCTGATTATTTACTTATTACAAGACTTCTGATGAGAGACACGAGTCACGCTATACATTTCTATTTTTCTAGCGACTACATATAACGTTTTAAGGCTAATTTCCAAGTCAAAAGGTTTAAATATGAATTCAACTTTAGCTCTCTCCAAGTATTTGTGAAAAAAAGGTCATTCAAAGAAATGCCTCCTGCTGAAATTAGAGTACTTATGGATTACAAATTCCCAGGTGGTACAAAGAGATTTACAGCACGCTTAATAAAAATCAGAACAATTAAAAGACCCACAGAAAATAAATGGAATACTCTGTCTGCCTCCTTCAGGTATCCATTCAAGTGGAACTTGAAAGACATAGTGTTCTACCTCACATATGAGCTCCTCAGACTTCCATCATTCATTAATTTGCAAACAGAGACCCACCACCGGTGGGGGAAGCGCTGGTATGTGAACTGTTACAGGAGCTTGAGCCCTGCAAACCGATGGCCCCTGACAACATCCACTGGAGGGTGTTAAGAGAGCTGGCTGATGTTGTGGTGTAAGACCAGTCTCCATAAACTTTGAGAAGTTGTGGAGATGGGGAGACATCCCAGAAGATTGGTAAAAGGCTAATGTCACCCCCATCTACAAGAAGGATTTACAGGAGGCTACAGGAGATTACAGGCCCATCATTTTACTCCGGTCCCTGGGAAAGTTATGGAATGAATCCTCTCGGGGGCTATCACAAGTCAAATGAAGAAGGTTATTGGGAAAAGCCATCATGGATTCACCAAGGGCAAATCCTGCTTGACAAACCCGTTCACCTTCTACAGCAAAGTAACCCGCTGAGCTGATGTGGGGTGAGTGGTGGACATGGCCTGTGTTTCCCCAAGGCTCTCAACATGCTTTCCCACAGCCTCTTCCTAGAGAAACTGATGCGTTACAGTCTAGATGAGTGGTCCATGGGGTGGGTGGGGAACAGGCTGGCAGGCTGTACCCAGAGGGTGGTAGATAGCTCCTCTTCAAGCTGGCAGCCTATCACAAGTAGGGTCCCCCAGGGATTGACGTTGGGCCCAATGCTGTTTCATATCTTCATAAAGGATCTGGCTAATGGGATCAAGGGTACCCTGACGAAGTTTGCTGGTGATGCCAAACAGTGGAGAAGTGGATGTTTCTGAAAGAGGGGCCACCCTGCAGAAAGACCTAGGTAGGCTGGAAGAGTGGGCTAGCAAGAACATTATCAAGTTCAACAAGCACAAACGTAAGGTCTTGCACCTGGAAAAACATAATACAGGAATGCAGGGCAGGCTGAGAACCACCCGGCTGGGGTGCAGCTCTCTGGAAAGGGACCTGGGGATCCTGCTGGACAAGAACTTCAACAAAAGCGCAGCAAAGGCAGCCAACAGGATGCTGGGCTGCATCAACAAGGGCATCACCAGCAGCAATAAAGAAGCCATTATCCCACTCTACTCAGTGCTTGTCAGGCCTCACCTGGAATACTGTGTTCAGTTTTGGTCCCGCCACACAAAGAAAAAGATGTGGGCAGGCTGGAGAGGGTCCAGAGAAGGGCCACAAAGATGATCAAAGGACTGGGAAGCATTTGAGGCTTCATATGAGAACAGGATGAGGGAACTGGATTTGTTCAACCTTGAGAAAAGAAGGCTTAGGGGAGACCTTATCACCATGTTCCAGTATTTAAAGGGTGGCTACAAAGAAGATGGAGACTCCCTTTTTGCAAGGAGTCACATGGAAAAGATGAGGAGTAGTAATCGGTAAAAGTTACTCCTGGGACATTCTGGTCGGACACAAAGGAATTATTTTTTCTCAGTTAGAACAATCAGCCATTGGAATAATCTCCCCAGGGAAGTGGTGGATTCCCAAGCATTGGACACTCAGCTGATTCAGCTGAACAGAGTATGCAGCCATCTTGGCTTTTGCCAAGAAAGGTTGGACCAGATGGTCCTTAAGGTCCCTTCCAGTCTGGTATTCTAAGATTCCATCTGCCTTCACCTTCTCTTTGACTAGCTTTCTCCTCAGGCATTTTCTCACTTTACTTTTCTCCATGGTACATGGTGATGGAGAGACTTCCTTTCCTCCTTCTCCAATGCTTCCTTCCACTTAGGAAAATTCTGTAAGCATTTCAGAGGGATTGTCCTTTACAATGAAAGGCCTAAGGAGCTCAGATCACCTCAAAACTTCACTACTGAAGACTTCATTACTATCATAAGCATCTTTGCTATCACAAATTAGTCCCTGACTAGAAACATAACCAAGCTGGAAAATTTCTGCTACAAAACAGGCATGCAACAAAACTAATCAAGGACTGGAACAAGACTAGAGGAGATGGTAAATTCTCTATGACCTGAATATTTAAATCAGGGTCACAGATATAGCTGTATGTCAGCCACAGCTTGTGACCCCAGTGCGAGAGTTAATGGGTGGCATTCTGCTGCCTGCGTTATCCAGGAGGTGAGGTCAGATGGAGATGATAGGTTCTTACGGACTTCGATGTGAAGGTTTTCACTCTAATCAAGCGTCCTGTCATATTAGACAAATAGGCTACAACACATTATATGAGTATTATGTGAAATTATATCTTGTCTTCTTTGTTACAAGATCTTCTGCTTTTAGAAACTTACACAACATCAGAGCCTTTTGACTCGCAGCCCATTGCACGCACTATATGGCATCACAAGGCTGACCTAGAGCCCACCAAAGCAAGCAGCACTGGCTCTTTAACTGAGGGAGTATGTGTCTGCAGCCTCACTGATGGCTGTGGCAGCAGAACTTCAGCTTTCTTATGTACAATCGTCATAAGAGTCGTCTGAACACTGTATTTGTGTGTGCATACACATGCACACAAATGTGTGTACTCCCAATCTAGGGAAAGATGTTCCTACCAGTTGCATTACCAAATCATACAAAGAAAAGGAGAGAGAGAGGGGGAGGGAGGGAGGGAGGGAGGGAGGTGGCAGTGGCACATACCAGTGTGGACTCCCCAAGTGGGATGGTATTGCAGCATCTTTTTCACGGCTTTTACAGACAAGCTTGTAAAGGTCGCTGCAGAGCGGGTTCTCCTGCAAGATGGGTCATTTTGAAGGCTGGATTTTTTTACAGGGGGACCAGAGGATGTGGGTGAAGGATGCCAGAGCATACAGGAAGGTATCCTGTAGGTAAGGATAAGATTAACATGCCTCTTCACCTACCCAGTTTGTTGTGAAACACTGATCCCAGTGGTTCCAAAGAGCTCGATGCAGGCTGTGAGTCCTCATGAAGAAGCAGCAAGCGTCACAATGTCTATTGCCCTTTGAAGTTATCATAACAAGTGCTACATTATCAACTTATCAATAATTGCTCAACACTAACTCCAACAGAAACATGCTGGAGACAGATATGATCACATCTGACTACAAATTCCAGTTTGAGGCATAGTTGATTATCATAGAGTTAATGAGGGACATGAGGATGTATCAGGATATTTCCTTATATCTTATTTTTGCCTTCCATTAACAAGCAGTTCAGGATCATCGGGTGCTCAGATAAGCAATAACTACATCAAAAAAAGCCAAGTTTTTTTAAAAATGTGTAATTTTCATTGTAGTCTTCAGCCTGCAGCTATTATAAATGAGTAACTTATAAGTGTGTAATTTATAGAATGTGTATGGAAGCACGTTTAATGCTGATACAAAGACAGCTTGTTTGTGTGATGAGGATTTTATAGCATATTGTGCTAGGCTTAATGTAGGCATGTAGGTATAGCTTCCTCAGCAATCACTAAGGATTGGCTGAGGGTGTTTTCCTTTCAATTCTGAAAAATGTGCATTTAAATGGGACCCTAGGTAGATTTACATAATTATTTCAAATCTGTCAATGTCTGTTCTTTGGACATGATCACTCTGTAATGTATGGAGGCTACATTAGTTATGAGAGAGGTTTTTTTAAACTGTCACAGTGCTACCGAGATGAGAAAGCTAATCCTGTGCTTAATGGATGGATGGATCCTTCTGGAAAATGATGAGAGACATCCCAGGGAGAAAGGTCTACTAACCATAGAAAACATTTTCAGTATATTTTTTCTATTTTTTCATACTTTATTTTTTTAAGTACGTTTGCATGAAAACAGGACCCCCAGCTAAGGAAGCCCTTTCTCTCTGCATTCCCAACCACCACCACCACCATCACGACCCTGGTATTCTAACGTGCTTTTGTGGTAACCAGAGTCCAAATCCTGTCAGCACTTACACACCTACTTAATCTTTCAGACACACCCACCAATTTCCTTGTAGCAATCTACTACAGCACAGTAGTATAGTATAGTAGTATAGTATAGTACTACTATACTATAGTATAGTGTAGTATAGTATAGTAGTACTATAGCACATGCATATGTATTTGCAAGACTGGGGCCCAGATGATAGTTTCCAGATGAGTGTGTGCTGTAAAGAGAGTGGTAGAACCAGCACTCCTGGAAGAAGGAAATTTCGAGGAACTGAATTCAGCCCAAGTTTATGCCACCCAACAATTTCTTTGCCTGGAAGAGCTATAGCGCAGGATCGTTTTTGTCAACGGGTCTCAGAAAAAGCCAACGCTACACAGCCTGGGAGGGAACCCAAGGGAGACAAGAGCAGTGGTCTGATGTGCAGACCCTGACGGGATTTCCTCCTTGGTGTGCTGCTGACCCAGACGGCAAAGCAGAGATTATTTACGTCTCTGTGGTACGAGCTGTGACTCCAGCCTTTATCGAGGAGCTGATTTGTAGCTGAATCCATGGTCTCAATTTTGGTGCAGCGTTCTTGCCCTCAAAGAAAGACCACTGTAGTTATTGGATCAAAACTGTCAGCTTTTCCAGTGCTCTTTTTCCATCATCACAGCACCAGAGAATAACATAAGTGTAGAAAATGTTGGTGAGGAGCATTAAAGATTTTAAGTCTTATTTCCCCTTCATTCAGAAGTGACTTTTTCTGTAGGAAGTCACATCTGTTTACATTTTGCTCTAAATGAGGAGAGATGGCTGGTTGCTTTCACATGTGTCTGAGCAAAAATTCTAGAAATGGGCTGCATAATCCCGCGTGCTGGGGTATTTTACCTTTCTAGTTGAAGGTCCCAGTCTATTGGCAGAAGACATCCCATCTGGGGTGGTCACGATCGGCGAGGAAGCATTTCCCAAGGTACCAAATCCAACAAAAATTCAGGGGGAAAACAAAGAAAAAAGAATCAGGCTTACTTTACTGGCAGGAAAAGATGAAATCTGAAGAGGAGATAGCTGTGTTCCTCTGAGGGGCAGTTCTCATTTGGAATTTTATCACCAGAAGAAGTAGATGTTTTTGGCCCTAGAACAAATACACGAATACTTGTGAGAGCCAGATTTTGCTCCAGGTCATGTGTAGACCTGGAGAGAATAACATGAGACTTGGCAGTTCCGCTGCATTGCAGTGAGTGCAAAGCTCCAGCGCACCTTCTGATCCCCAGTCTACCATTCAGTGTCAACAGAATTCAAAACCCCAAAGTCGAACTCCAGCTAAACCACTGAGTTTCATCCATTTCTGGGTTTAGTTGGGATTTTTATATAGTTTCCAGCTAGATTTACAACTCAGGCCATGGTTTCCTAATTCAAATTTACCCAAACATCGCCGAATCTCAGTGAAGCTGTAAGTAAGACACTGACCTGTGGTTCAGGTTTCCCATGCGATGCAGAACCAGGGGCATTTTTAACTTGTGTGGCTTGGGGCTTTGCTGAGGAACCTTCTCACAGTGCTTCCTGCGTGCACGTGCCTGCCTGTTCTGTTGTAGTTAGCGCCATGCTAGTTAAACGGCAATAAACACAGAGATTATTGTATCAAAAAGTAGGCACTGTCGTCTTCCTCCGTGTCTTTGTGTGTAACTGGCAGGTTTCACACACGCTTGCTGACCATCGCAGACACAACTTGCAGGAGGAACCTGACAAACAATGAGAAACAAAAGTATGAAAAAGAACAGATTTTGATTGGATACTAAAATTAAGTAAACATGACATGTAATTCATCAAAAGTATAAATACAAGCAATGCCAACATGTCTTTTTCCTCTAGAATGATATATTTTACCAGAGGGATATTTTAGATTTTTCACTTTGTGCCAAGGTAAGTTTAATACCTCTCTAATCTACAACATATGGGTCATATGACATTACACATTATTTGCATCACCAATAAAACAGCCCATTAATCAAACATGCCACCATAACCTCCAACAGTATAAACTGGAAAATGTGCTTTTTTAATATTTTCAGTGAAATTATTTGCTTGAAATGCTCTCTTTTGGTACAATAACCATCTGTTAATTTTAACACTGGTCAAGCATACTGATAATTATTACAAGTCTCGGTTTAATTGAAGCCTTCACTGGAATAAAAAAAAAAAACAACACTCTGTGAATACATTCATTTCCAAATTTTCTGTGTTTTTCATCAGCATAACTGTGCAAGTTTAGAACAGACTCTTTGTGAAGTAGCTAATATCTATTCTTTGTGTAATTGTATGGTATTTTACTCACGCTCAGTCAGTCTGTAGCAGGCTCTATTAGCAATGGAAATCAAATTTGTACACAAATAGATAATTTTCTTCATAAAATCTCATATAATGAAACATTTGTGTGAAGCAGGAAATTATATGCAGTGTTCAGAATTCTCAGTTCAGCCTTTGGCTTGTAACAGTTTCAGAGTTTGAAAACAGGCACAAAAATATTTCAGATACAGAATTTATCAGCATTTAGGCATAAAACATGTCAATTTAAGACGATAGGAACGGCTTTTCTCTTAAACAGGCAAAGACAAGAGATATGAATTCTGGTTTTATTGCTGTGATACAGAAAATGGATATTTAAATAATCATTTTGCATGGATTTACATTAATCTGGCTGGCAAATGTCAGTGCCCAGATGAACATGGGTTTTGTTGGGCTCCATTCAAGAAATAAAACCTATGCCTTTGTCTTCCAGATTCCATCTCCAGTCCTCAAACAGAGACTGATTCAAAAAGCGCTTAAGCACAGGGTTGGCTCTGAGGACATTTATTAAGTCTTGTTTGAAACAAGGAGAAAGTGAGGGTATGGGTAAGCATTTTCTAACGGGGAATAGTTTGCCAAATCGAAAGTATAGTTATCTTCAGCACAGATATTAGCTGACAGTCACAAAATATGTATGTCCAAAGGAACATAATCAGCATGGTTAATAAGCATGGTCAATAAGCATGGGAGAACAGGTTTGTGTGTAAGACTGAGTCTGTGAACAGCTATTAGCACTGTGGATTCTACTCAACACTTCCATTTCCACACAGTCTCTCTATTTTAGCTTCTTGTCTGCAAAACAAGCGTAACATACCGCTCCACGTAGGGCGACGGGAGGCTGGAACATCCATGAGGCCCTTTCAGAACCTACAGTGACAGGCACTATAAAATCACAAAGTGTTGCTGCTGTTTATTAGAAATCACATCCTATTAAAACTCCCTAATGCTTTTCACTAATATTCCTATTTTGAAAACAAACCACTATTCTCATTAAGGAAGGCCAAGCTATTTTCAGCTAAAATGGGAACTGACCTTACATTTCGTTCAGTACTCACAGGGACTTTTAAATTCCAGAAAAAGTTCAAGAACATATTTTTATTGATTGCAGATGAGTCAGATGTAACTAATACTGAGGGCTCCTTCTGCACAAGCTTACACATGTGCTCAGGTTTAGGAGGGTTTCCAGCGAGACTAGATGCTTGTATAAGTTTAAGCAAGTACATCACTGTCTGTAGACTCGCAATCTAAGAAATCATTTTTTACCATTTCTCCGAACCTGCTAATGATAACAAACTCGTGCTGACTTTAAAGCAAATAACTCATTCTCAGTAGCATTATTATTTTCCTGCTGCAAAATACTTCTAAACTCCTTAGATATTTTAATTTCATAAGAATTCATCAAAAATCATATTTTCCATAACATCAGAGCAGGTATACTGAGGCAGCCAAGAGGGGATATAAGACTGAAAAAGTGTGAAATTTACACTGGGTGTCTGCCTAATGTAAATTTTCATTAGGTGACATGCTATTCAATTATTGTGAAATAATAAAATACACCCAAAGAGTGCTATATTTTTTACCTCTGGGTTCTGATGACATGCACCAGCTTTTGGAGTAATATTGTCACCAGCAACCCTTGATAAAAAATAGTTCGATTTAATACAGTTGGGGGCAGTTCATTCTCTCTCTATTGTAAATATAATGCAGAATATCACATGAGAGTCACTAAATTATATAACTGCTCATGCAAACCTGTACAATACCCCTAATGGCCCCTCGTAAATCTGGAATGTTTTGCTATTTCTTCTCCTTCTCGAGCATCCAGACTTGGGTGTATTTCTTTTAAAATACTTTGTTTAGTTGTATAGATCTTTTCCTCCACCGCTGTCAGTCGAGTTACCGTTGGGGTGAAGGTTCAGTACAGTCCCTGTGCACCGCAGGAAAGCAAATCCTGCAGACAATGCTTGCCCTCAGCAAGAGGCAGAGCTCAGCTGCCTGCTTGACAAATGCTGCTTAAACCTAAATAAGGCAAAAATGAACAAGCACAATGTTTCAGAGAACCAGTCTGTTGAAGCCTGGATTGAAAAAGAACATGTGGGAGGCCAGCACTCTCAACTGAAAAGATTTAAAGTTTTTCTATTGTTTCTAAATAACAATAAAACACATAATAAAATCCCTACTATATAGAAAAAATTAAAATTTTCCCACAAGAGTTGATGGCACTTTCTGATAAAATTAATTGGGTTTTTTTTCCCCATCAGAAAATGACAGTCCATCAAAAAAATCCAGAAATATATTCTTTTCCATGAACTTTGACCAAAATACATGGAAGTTGACATGTGAAGGCAAGGTAAAGGCTGCTAACAACTCCTTTTTCTCATTGCAAAAAAGACTTATGCCATTTCTGTTTTTCTCAAAGCAATATTTTTCTTAGAAATTCTTCCTTTCTGACTGCTCAGGTAGCCCATCGCCAGCAGAGGACACTCATTAAGAGCGCGCTCCATCTGAGCCTTGAACGGCCGCTCCATCGTAAGGACCAGCCAGAGCCCTCCTGCGAGGGCTAAGGGAAAATCATGGTTTCATTGCTCTGAGCTACACAGTTGAGCTACACAGTCCTGCCTACCAAGTGTTTTTGGATTATGACCTGTTCTGTTCTTCCTGAGGGATTTCATGCACTCTGGCTCCTACAGACCCCAGCAGGTGGCACTGGGGCTTGGCTGGGAGGACCCGGGGCTGAGCCGTAGTTGCCTCAAAGGCAGCGGAGTTTGGTGGTGGTACCTAGAGATGCGTGTCCTAGTGCTCCAAGCCTACCTCCAGGGCTCGGAACGTGGCCTTTTGGTCAAAGAATCTGCACGAGGTGACTTTGGGATGAGTGCAGGCTCTGTTTAGTCATTCTATCCCTATTCATACGAACCATTCCTGATCTATCCCAGGGAGTGTTCCCTGTGGAAAAAAATCATTAAGAATGAAATCTTACCCCTTTCTTCTCAACTTTCTGGCTCCCTTTTTTGTCTGTGTCTGTCACTTTGGTCCTGATACTATCCAAGTGTGCTTAGACATCCTTTTAAATAATCTGTCCAGGTTCTGCCCAGTTCAGTTTTCTTCCAAGATACAGTCTGTAAAATATCTTAAATATCTTGAATTCAGAAATTACATCAACAGAGGAGGAAAAACCACCTGTAGACAGATCTCTGTCTCTAATTACTGCACCACCACCTACTGCTTTCTTCACATCTTCCCAGTATTTTCAGGTTCAAGAAACACACTATTTTCTCCTTCCCAATCTGTTGTGTCCTCAAAAGTATTAAAAACTTGTCATACAGTATCATACAACACTTCTGAAACTATTGCAGCTAACTTCATATGTTTAGTATTAAGAATTACAAGCAGATAATAAAACCAACAATCAAAACAAGGCCTCCTCTATCAACTGTATTGCCACCTTGTCAGGATTTCCAAGCGCAAGAGTAGCTATATTTCACAGAAATTTTGTACAACTGTACAAAATAGACCTGGGAGATCATGAAACTGCCTAATCTACCCTTCTCACATCAAGATCAACCATATCTAAACCATCCATCACCTTTTCTCTGACTTCCTTAAATTTCAGTTGTACAGATCTCATGTCACCTGAAACACGCGCTGATGAGAAAGTGCTAGTTTGCTTTCTGGGGTCTTTTTTTCCCTTTTTTCTCTCTCGCTGTTACAGAAAATTCACAGCTGTTTGCCTCAAGTGCAGGGACATGATACCAGTTTTAGTACTTAGTCAGCTGTGGTAAATTAAGGTGGGTTTCTACTGCACTCCAGATGATTGGGTTAGAAAGAGTTGAAGTGGCAGTTAACTGCTTTCTTGAAGACAAAAGAAAATTAATGCCTTGGAAAGCATCCTGTTTGGCTGAAAAACTCTGCTTATCCTGAGAAATTCTCCTTTTCACTACCACCTAGGAGCAGGAAGCCTGAATTTAATCTGCACTGGGAGAAGTGTGTCAGTATTTGAACCGTATGCAAAACCTACTCGTAAAACCTCCTGATCTCACAACTTTGATCAACGTTTGATCAACACTTACTCACCCAATCAGACAGGATGAGTCCGTCTCTCACCTCTCTGTCTGTATTAAAAAAAATTACATGTATCTCTATACAATTGTAGTGTTTCCCAATTCATTCTGGGATCTATTCCAAAACTGTCTTTTGGTAGGCAAGTTTGGTAATGTGTGTGTTCCATGGACTCCTTCCAATGTGAGACATTACGACTGCTGACTGCCTCTTACCCCTATTCCACTGTGATAAACTCTCCCAAAATCAAGCAGCCTGCACCTTCCTTCATCAAAATTCCCTTCAGTTCTCCCCATCGCTCCATGAAACATTAGTCTTTTGTTTCCAGCCATTACTGTTTGCCTTCATCTCTTTCAGGTTTTTTTTTTTTTCAAAATGTTTGTTCTGTTAAGGAGGGATGGATCCCACCTATATACAAGACAAATCCACTCTTTATCCTGCCACCCTCATCATCCTTCTGTCCAGTAACAGTAGCTGTCTGGGGTCTGAAGGTGTGACTTAGTCTACCTGCTGATGTATATTTGTTAAATAAGGTAGTCACACAGCATATAAAGCTGCACGTGAATCTCAGCCTGGTCTAATGTCTGGCATCAAGGGAGCATTTCTTTCTCAGTGCTCAGCCTTTCATGTTCTGGTTTTGGGGGATTTTTTGGCTAACATGCGCTCTTCCTGTACCTGCCTCAGCCCCAAGCCTTGCTTCCTTCAAGTGTCTTCATAGCTGATGGTGGAAAAGAGGTAACAATGGCAGACTGACCAGAGAGAACGCTGAGACAGCCCTAGCAAGCAAGCAAGTTAACAATAAAAAAAAAAAAAAAAAAAAAAAAAAAAAAAAAAAAAAAAAAAAAAAACACTTAAAAAATTAAAAAACCCCACCAAACAAACAAAAACAAAAACCAAACAAACAACAAAAAAAAACCCCACAACACCAACCAAACGAAAAAAAAATAACTAAAACCCATAATTTCAGTCACTGGACAATACAAGTTTGGTGAGCTGCTGGCTGCGGCTGTGATCTGTGCCAAAATACATATATTTTTCTCCTTGTTTGTTAGCTCTGCCTTTGGTTTTTCTGTGCCAGCTCAAGACCCATTAAGGCCATATATTTTAACAATGATGATTTTACAATCAAATATACAATGCATGAATTCATGGTGGCCAAACCCAAATGCACTTTCAAAATGCTAACACTTAGGAAAATAGTCCAGAGGGTTTTTTGCCATAATATTTATTATAGCAATACCATAGATTCTGTTAGCAAAACCACTGCTGTGTCAGCATGTTCTGGAAAAAATAATAAAAGGAACTATAAATAACATACATAAATTTAATTAAAGATTAAATCTTTAGGCAGAAACCCCCTCCTTAAAAGGGACTACAAATGTTTTTTGTGGTTTTATCTTTGTGATGTATCTTGTTTTTCTCTCCAAATTATATTTTATTAATCTTGCTGTTTATTTACAAACACAGCAATTATTCAAAAGATGAATGGATAGGTTTACAAAATCACTGGATACAAAGCTATTCATCTAATAAGTAATGCCATCCCTGTTATAATAATTCTATAGAAACACACCACAGAGGCAGTCCAAAAGAGTGAATCCCCTACATTTTTTGGTGGCTGCTTTCAAAAAGATTTTTTTTCTATTTTGAAAGCAAGATAACTTGTTATTCTTGGCATACACAAAGGGCAACATTTAATAATAATTAAAAAAACCAGAAACATTTAAACATATATTATCTATTTATAACCGCTTAGAATTTTGAAATGTCCCCCGTTTCCCTGAGCTGCCTTTTTCAGCAGCAGTTTGTGTTATGGGATAATTCCATGGTTTCCTGCAAGCTCCTCTGAAAGGCCTGAATTTATGCTTGGGACAGAGACACATCGCTGTGTCTGATCAAAGCCGTTGCTCCTACAGGTATCCTTAAATACCGCTGTAGAGCTTTCAGATACGTGATGGAAAACTTGTAGGATACTGTCATCCATTTTGAAATGCTTGCTTTTCAGAAGACACCCTGCGCTACAGGCAGAGGGACACCAGGGACAGAATCATGGAATCGTTGAGGTGGGCAAAGCCCTTTGAGACCATCGAGCCCAATCGTTACCCTAGCAGTGCCCAGCCCACCCCAACCCGTGTCCCCAGGTGCCACAGCTGTGCAGTTTCTAAACACCTCCAGGGATGGCGAGGCCACCATGTCCCTGGGCAGCCTGTCAGTGCCTGACCACCCTGTCCATGAGGGAATTGTTCCCAGTACCCCACCTGAACCTCCCCTGGGGCAGCTGGAGCCCGTGTCCCCTTGCCCTGTTGCTTGTTCCCTGGGAGCAGAGACCGACCCCCCCTGCCCACAGCCCCTGTCAGGCAGCTGCAGGGAGCGACCGGGCCCCCCCAGCCCCCTCCTCTCCAGGCTGAGCCCCTCCCCAGCTCCTGCCCAGCTCTGGACATTCTTTTGGATGTTTGGTGTTCCTGAACAGCAAGTTCTAGGAAAGCAAGGCAGCTAGAGATTACATTTCTTACCTACGGCAGGTGATGTGCATTGCCCTCCAGAGATGTCTTTCTAGGCACTGAAGGCTGTAGAGGACACGGAAGGAATCAGGGGCTGAGACAGTAGCCCTATTTTTTGGTTGAAAATAAAGGACAAAAGAAAAAGACAGGGTGGTTTATATTTTGATCCTAGTGTCAAAATAGCCATCAAGAGCAGCCTAAGAGAGAGGCGTATCACACATATTTGTGACACCAGCCCACTGATGGATGTTGGCATCACTGTGGGGAATCTGTACCTGCGATCGCCAGCTGAACAATAGCAGTTATTCAGTGATCTGGATTGACATTCTGATGTCCACAAAGAAGATAATTAATTGCTCGGCATCCTCTAAGCGTCTATAAATATCCAGAGATTCCAGGAGGGCATTGGCTCACTGAGGCCGGTCAGTAGGCAAGTGCTGGCAGCAGCATGTGAACAACATCCCAATTTCACGGCTCACCTTGGCGAAGCTGGCTGGTAACGTGAAGTCATTGTCTCCTGTTTCTTGTCACGTGTACGGATGGACAGGGTCCAGAAAATCAACCGTGCATCCATGACTGGAGCTTTGTTATCAAGGCTGAAGCCTTGTTCCCTCTTCCAGGTCTTTATTTAAACATTCCAGTGTCATCTAGTCACAGTCCAGACACAGGTGAACATAAGAGCTTGGTAGATGGCAAGGGCAAGTATTTGGCGTGAGAGTCATCTCGCAGAGAGGCCTGGGCAAGGGTGAATGCTCAGGCACACAGGTGAGCATGGCATGTGTGAAAGGTGGCCATTGACTTTAGGGACCTTTGAAAACCTGATGGACACAGCCCACAAATGTGTTACAGAAATGCCAGATCGCTGATGAGCACCTCGCTGTGTGGAGCAGCCTAAAATGGGAGGTGAGTCGCAACTGGGAAGCCTGGGCATGTGAATCCAAACCTTATCACGCCAAACAAAAGACCCATCAGCTCCTGAAAGGCCTGTCTTGTTCACAGCTCTGCAAGTTTATATAACAGAAATAAATGTAGGGCTTTAACATAAAAAGGGGCTTAGAGTTTTATTAATGAGGTAATAAAACAATAAAAGGAGTAATGTGTTAATATGTTAGTTTGAAGCATATACAGGCAAGGTAATAAAGATGTTTAAGTAGCCAGCATCCTTAAAAGATATTAGTGCATTCAGATTTTTGACATCACACATTTTCAGACAGCACATCAAGATTTTATGCTAATGCGTTACGTTAATTTTAAAATTAAATTTACCATCTGACAGATCAAATAAGGTATCTTAAGTATATTATGGACTGTATAATCATATATAGCTAAGAAGCTAGTAATGGCCCTAGATGTCTTTAGGAGCTAACAGTGTGTTTGAAGGAGAGGGGAGATGCTGACAGCAGTTTTCCCAAAATAAACTTCTGATATCTATCATCTCCTGCCAAGTCAAGAAGATTTTAAGCATGATAAGAAACTAAAAATCTCAAAGTATTGCTTTTTTTTCTCAACAGAGTGGGAAATTGCATCTTGTTTCTTTCTCTTGTCAAGTATTACAGTACTTGCTGTAATAACTTCAATAAATTTAATAACTTCCATTTGAATGTTTAGAGAGGCATACAGGTATTTAGTGGACCTGTTGTTGGTTGGTTTCCATGTAGCAGTCAATGGATCTCGTTTGGTGGGAGAACGTACCTCGTGGTATGTGTGTTGACACTCATCACTGCACTGTGGCCATAGCGCAGCTGTATCCAAGCTCCCCTTGAATTAGTCCATTCAGGAGCTGGCAACAATCTACCAGCAACAGTGTGGAGCTCAGCACCAGCAAACAGCCCGGCCGTTTGCCCTGCAGGAATGTTTTCCAAGTAAGATGCAGGCTGTCCCAGCTCTCGGTGTTGGAGCTGGTTAGCTGAAAATGAATCCCTGCAGCTGTAGCGTACCGGTGTTATTAGGCACCTGTCCTGTTAGGAGGAGTTCCCTCTGGTCCTTTAAGTAGTACACAAATTGAGTTAGGTCTGTGAAGAACCTGCAGTCTGGAAAAAACATCCTCTGTGCTCTTACCTTGTTGTTTAGCGAAGAATGAGAGGAACACTCCTGCCGAAGGCTGCAGCAGCAGGACTTGCAGAGGATGGCTGTTCCTCCACTGCTCTTACCTCCCCCTGTCAGGGCACTCTCCCAGACTGCATTCCAGTCCCCCCAGCCCTGGCAATGCTTCATGCTACCCCGTGCCTGCTGTATGTGACATGCTCCCCTCCCTCCAGTGACCAGCCCTCTCCCACCAGCCTCGCCACCGCCTCACACGGAACCCCTCAGCAGGGAGCACTGAGCAAGCGGCACGTGTGGCCGGATCCCTCGGACTGTTACCCAGAGAAAAGTGCCATTTGTGTTGAAACTAGCAAGTCACGTACCTTTGGTATGACTCCGATGTATAAACCCATCCTCCTTCACAAGAACATCTGGAGCGCTGACCCCTCTCACGCTTTCCTGCCAGCCGCTTGACCTACCACTCTTGTTGCTTTGCTCGTCAGAGCCATACATATTTCATTTGTCTCTCTTTCCAGAGCAGCACCACATCTCCATCTCTGGCTAGGCTTTCTGTAGGAACAGCGGGTATCGCCATGCCTTGTGCTGAGCCTGGGCTGGCAAAGCCCAGCATGACAGCACCACTCACACGTGACAGGCGAGCACCCACAGGCGCTGGGGCAGGATGCCACCACGCTGCTGCACTCCACCAGTGCAGAAAAGCATGTAAGCGTGCGGAGCGGCCGGAGCTGAGGTGCTACGGGGACTGTACTAACGCGCACTTCGGTTAGATGCTCTAACATTAGGCTGCAGCTGAAGCAGAGATTTGAAAAACAGAATTTGGACTTACAGAGTTAAATTGCTTTCAGTAACTATATAAGCCTAGACCTGAGCTTTAAAAGACAAAACTCCCTCCACTGTTTTAGATGACTTTATGCCCGCTGCACTGGGCTTTGCAGTTTGTAATTCAACGGTGCCTAACAGTGAAGAACAGCAATAGTTGCTATAGATCACCGAAAAAATATGGTTATATAGGCCCTCTTAAGGTCATCTAGTCTCCTTCTCACAGAAGGGTCATGTATACCTGCATCATTACTGACAAATATTTGCCTAATCAAGGCTTCCAAGGATGTGAGCACTGCATCTTTAGGCTGTCTATTCCAGTTTTTCGCTACCTTTACTGGTTTTATTTTGTTTTTTAACCTAATGCCTAACCTGGATTGTTCTTGTTGAAGTTTAGTATTTACCACATGCGTAGCACAGTGTAGCCTTTTGGAACTGATTTGCTTTGATTTCTTTATCAGCAAAACCAAAATACCATATGAGCTTGTGAAAAGTAGCAAATGCTTTTACGTTCCCCGTTAATCAGGTCTTCGAAAAAAAGAAAACACTTCTGGCAGCATAGAGGTTTGAAATTCTCTGAGATGTTTGTAAAGAAATGTGTTTTAAACCCTTTCATCCCCCAGAAAAATTCCAAACTTACAGTCAACTCTGCAGAAGCTGAAGAGTACACAGTCTCTACGTGGGTAGGCATTTGCCCGTTCTCTCCAGCCTTAAATGTTGGCAGAGCATGAAAATATTTTTCATATTTAAAGTCATAGCCTTGGAAAAGAAAAAAAAAAAAAACCAAACAGAAAAAAACACCAACGAAAACATTGCACCTTTTATAGTAACAAAACAGAAATACAAGTTACCACAGCTTTACGTTCTTGTTTCTAGTATAATGAGCTGCTGAAAAACTGTAGATGAGAATGATTAGAAAAAGAAGCAGCTAGCTGAAATAAGCACAGTATTGTTAAAGTGCGTGTTGATAGTCACACAGTGACTAAAACCCACAATTTTCTACTGTAGGGGAAAACAAATCGAAGAAATTCAGCTAATGCCTGTTAAAGTTAGGAAATATCTGT
This sequence comes from Falco naumanni, assembly GCF_017639655.2. Lineage (NCBI taxonomy): Eukaryota > Metazoa > Chordata > Aves > Falconiformes > Falconidae > Falco > Falco naumanni. Next base: position 69,438,985 of record NC_054060.1, read on the forward strand.
ACTGTGATTAAATGGCACGGATCAAAGCAGCTTCATTTTGTCAGGCATGAGATGAATTCCATTCAATACAATTAACCATTTAACTTTCCCTTCATCCTCATCATTAATATAACTCTGCCATGCTGAAATGGATAGGTTATCAACATGCAATGATAGAGTATTGTGAAATGCCTGTATCTATCAAAGAAACAGCACAGAAATCGATAGCATAGAGGAGCAGGATCCTGGGAATTCTACGAGCAAATGCAGGAAACAGATATCTGCAGGTATGCCAGCATCCTCGTGTCTTGTTCTGTGACAGGTTGTTTCAACACTGCTAAAGGGTTCCCCTTATTGCTTTTCCTCCTATAGCTGTAATATAAACATCTCTCAGGAGACACTGCATATGTTCCACTGAAATATTTCTGTTTGTATCTATTGGAAAATATCTTTCCCACCCACCTTCTTCTCCTCCTGAAGTTACTTGGGTTTCAGAACTGAGGAAGGTCATATCTGTTCTGCAGGAGATATAAACTCTTTTTCCTGAAAGTCATTGGCAGTAATCAAACTCACTGGGGTACACCAACTATTAATTACCTGGCAGGAAAAAGTACAACACGATGCATCTGAGCAAGCCAGCCAAGTGGTTGCGACTTATGTCATTCCTCAAACAAAAATACAGTTTAAAGACTGAAGCAATGAGAAACTGTCATTGCCCTTCTGTGCAGTCAGAGAGCAACAGTCCTGTGGGTAATTAGGCAGAATTTAATTCTTAATATTTCTAAAGTGCATAATAAAAATATCTTCTGTTTTATTACTCTAAAATCGGAAAAGACACATACCTTTTGCTTGCAGGTAATGTGGTAAAACTGATCAACTGGATCAACTCAATTAGAAGAAGACTAAATTAAAAGGGTTCTCTCAATATGGAATTTTTAAGAGTTACCATTTTTTATATTAATTGAAAATTTCAAACAAGTGCCATTTTGACCCAAAGCCTTGAACTTCTTCATTTAAGAAACAGGTAAAGAAGAAGCTGGGAGTATTTCAGAACCGGGGTTTTTTTTGGGTGGGGACGGTGAAGTCAGGAAAATGTCGTTTCCTCAAGAGCAGCTTCAGCAAAGCTAATTGACATTTTCCAAAAATAAACCTTGTTCTCCGTTAGCCATATTGCAGTTGCACAAAACTTCTGGCACCGTAGAAGATCCACACAAAGGCAGTGTATGACTGACGGAAAACAAGGGACCGGGCCAGCCGGGGCCAGCACCTGGGCTTGTTTGGCTGTTAAATCCACAAAGCAGGCACCGTTTGTGGGGTTTAATTCTATTCTGTTGCTATGCAAAGCTTATTTATTTAAAACATTTGTTTAACTCCCCCACCTTCATGCGAAGAGTTTTGGAAAAGGATCCTTACTACTGAACAGGAAAAGCTAAGTGAAATCCTTTTAAAAACGTCAGCCACAAGAGAGTAGTAACTATGCTTGTCCCAAAAAGACGGGTCTTAATTTTAATGAGCTTTTTTCATGCGGAACATTTACAGGATTCAGTCCAATGGCTGAAGTGTAGTGTGTACCACTGTTGGTAATAGTACCAGATTTGTTCTTTAATGTTGGACTATGAAGTAATTATAGGTGCATTTGATGTGGAAGCGATAGCTCTGAGCTTACTTACTTTATCCCAGGTGCATTCAAGTCTCGCTGGCCCACAGGTCAGGGGTGGCTGGTGGCGTGCAGCTGGGGTTTTGGACACATTGGATTCCTCTGCCTGAATGGTCTGTTTACAGTTGGGTGAACTGGGGATAGGGCTGGAAGTTTTACCCCTGGATCACTGCAGTCATACTCCTTGTCATCTCTAATTCTTCTTTTCTGTGAACCAGTACAATTTCAGACCAATTTCTTGAGGGAGAGGGATGATGAAAGAGGTTCCACACTGTTCATTGAAAAGTTGGAGAATTCACAGATTGCTCTTTCAATGGCTTCAAATACAGCAAGCCACTAAAAGCAAAATATTGGCTGTCTGCCCTCATGTTCTTCAAGACAAAATAACATGTAACTGATAACCAGTCAGAAAGATCTAGATCTCCTTTTTCATAGAGGCCAACGTTGCCTCAAGGCTCTACTTCAGCAGAAAGATACTGTGCTACCACCCAGGCCTGACTACACTCTTACTTGGTAAAGCCAGAGCTAAATCCTACTGCCCGCTGTGGTCCGAGCACAGATCTGGTAAGCCCAGAATCATGAATTTGAATGCATCAAAGTTTTCTGATAAGTAAAATTGCTGATTCCTCTATGCACTTTGTGATCAAAGGAGCATATAGTGAGAAGTTCCAGGGTCTAGAAGAACACTTAGCAGTGTCCAGACAGCCCAAGAAGTAGGTAGCTGGTGGGCTTAGCAAGGGGACTCTGCAAAGTTTGCAAGTCCAGGGAGACAGAGCCTTATCAGCTCCTTTCTTCCTCTTCGGAACAGAATGAACTGGTGACATTGACCACTTCTAAAATCCTAGCTTTACAATCAAAACTTTACAGACACTTGCACTGGGTATTAGAACTAGAAATAATATAATCCTGTATGTACAAATGAACTTTATTTTTTAACATTATTTGCCCTGCAATGTCTGCTCGCTAGCATGAAGGCTTAAATAGAACGTTATTTTTTTCACCACTGCCTGTTTAAATGTTTGAACAGGCTTAATTCACCTCTTCACTTGGTTGCACTTTCATAGCCCTTTCCCATCCACTTGTCAGCTCCCTAAAAGGTCCCCCTCAGACTGGCCAACATGAATGCAATCCAATCATATGGGGGAAAAATTAAAAACAAAAAGCCGAACAAAATAAAAGACCTTTCCATCATGCAGTTGTGATTTAAATTTGTATGTATCTAAGTATTTCCTTCAGTAAAGCCCTTCACAGTCCCCTGTGCAAGGCAACAATCAGCTGTTAACAGGAGATAAATTAAAGAATGGAAAATTATAACACACATTCCACCTGCATATTGGCTTTAACACAAACATCAATCATTTTCCAAGGTAATTAGTATTGTGCTGGCCTGCAGGGACCAGGCGAATGAAAAGGGCAAGATTTAATGCTCTATGCAACATGCATAAACACATGCACATCCACACACATGCACGCACCCACAGCAAAGAGGTTTTTTTACTGCTACAGAGCTTGCTGGAAAAGCTCCCTGTGAATGTGACAGATCTCTCGAGACAAATTTAAAAACTAAAAGGAGCCCTACCCTGATCACATTTATACAGAGGCAAACCCAGAATAACACCACTAATGTCCGCACCATTTCTCAGGGTTCACACAGAAGTAAATGAAATCTGAATCTGGCTTCAAGTCCTTGCCAAGTTCTCAGGCAACAATACTTTCTTGATTAAGCAACAGGCTATGAAGAACAAGGAGCTATTGTCCAAGCAGCTGGCAGCAGACTGATTAATAATAGCACTAGCGGACATCTGAGACATGCTAAAAGTTATTGAATTCATTAAGCTAAATTCTGTTGCAACTTGAAATCACTAGGAGTTTTGCCACTGATCACTGTTTAGACCAGCCTGTCATTATTTCCCATATAAAATAGGCAATAAAGCAGCAGTGCCAAAAAAACATGAAAACCAAAATTGGACAGAACCGTAGGAAATACACAAGTTGTAAAACCGTTTCATTTAGAAGCTGAAGATGGATAACAACTCCAACAGAAATCAGAGTGAAGGGGCCTATGCTACAGTTCGTGAGACACACTTAAGCCCAAAATACACTATTAGCTAATATAGTAATACATTCAGAAGTGGTGGGGTTTGTCTTTGCAAACTATTTTTTGTTTTCAGCACACACACACACGCACACAAAAGTCAAATGAACAATTCTATCATCCCACACTCACATTAGGAGGTTCTAGTATCCTTTTTGAGTCCATGCACAAAGGAAAAATAAAAGCATTTTCGTTATAGTAATTAAGCTTAAAATTAATTAAGCTTGGAAAAGGATGTGCAAGCCATCGCTTGGTAGCCCATAAATGATGAAAAGGATGTCAGATAAATATTTTTGAGTTCCTACAGTTGTAACTCCTGTCCCCCCTCCTTTTTTTCCTTTTGCTGTCATTCTAACCAGAGTCACAGATGGTTCCTGACCCCCAAAACCCACAGCATCTTGGTGGCTAGGTGCAGGGAACCTAACGCACCTGTGGTTATCATTGCTGTGGCACTGTCACTCAGCTTCTGCCCTGTGCTAACACAGAAGAGGAACAATTAACCTGGCCATTGAGAACTTGCATACAATCAGCATACCCAGCACTTACAGCTGCAGAGCAAAACACGAGCTGTGCTTACTACAAGAAGCTTTGGAGAGAAAAGCCAAAGAAGAAGAGGGATTTCTTGCCTTCCTGTCAATGCTGCAGCCCAAAAATGAGGAAGGCTGCCCTTCAGCTATTGCTCTGGTATGAGAGAGGCAGGACATCAGAGGCTAAACCAGGGACACTTCCCAATGTTATGCTGTTGATGCCCATTTTGGTGGACAGAAGACAGGTTGCCCAGATCAGAAGGCAAAGGCTTGGTGCTGCAGCCTGCACAAACGAACCCCAGTGGGGCTGGCTACCTGAGCTGGCTCTCAGTAGCCCCCTTTAGGTGTGGGAAGCAGCATGGCCCCATTCTTCTGCCAGTCTGGCTAGGCTACCAGGCAGGCTAAGAAAGCTGGGAAGGAAGCTCTGCTAAAGCGATGAGACCGTATTCAATGCCCAAATGAGTTGCTTGAGGGTAGCTCTGTATTGTACACCACCGATGCTGGAAGAAAAAAATCAACAGTGGAGAAAAAATAGATTGGAATTTGTGGCAGAAGGTCCTCCTGTTCACCTGCAGCATGCCTGACAGCAACTCTAGAAATGGTTCTCTGTGACTGGTGTTACAAGTTCATCGTTCACACGTGTTACTATTCAGCATCCAGTACAGGAACCAGTGAGTGGAGTAGAGGAGGATGAGGAGACTGGGACTGGAACGTGCATGAGGGAGAGCAGCCTGAAAAGGGTTGGGCAAGGAGATCAGTGTGAGCAACGACAAGAATAAGAAAATAGAGAGAATTGACCTGGGTGTCAGGCATGCATTGGCTGGCTGATGGCCTCAGGACAAGAAGCTGGTGGGAAGGAATGGAACGGCACAAGGAGTTTGGAGCCTGAGACACGTCACTGGGGAGGATGCAACAGCAGACTGGAGGAGGAGAGACAGCAACTGGATAAGGAGTTAGGGGAAAAAATTAGAAGGAAAGTCTAAGAGCCTGGTTATAGAAACAGAGCAGGGAGAATGTGAGTTACGATCACTCATGTTGCTGTTCTTCCAGTATTTCCTCATGTGGGAGCCAACAGATTTATAATTTATGCATCCTTTTATCCCCCTTGGAGGTCTAGTGAAAAAGAAATTCTGCACAAATTAGGTCAGCTTTGCCCTCCTTCCAGGGCTCAGGCTGTCACTAGTTTATTCCTTCCCCCACACTGTGGATGACCCAGAAGAAATGACACCTATCCAAGAGTGAAGAACAGTGTCTGGCCTTTGCTGTTGGGCTTGGTCATCTTGCAGAGATACTGATGATAAATTCAGACATCAGACACAGAAGTGTTCACAAGTAGTATTTCCCACGTAAAAATCAGGCACGGGTGATAAGGGGACTTTGTGTGGAGGATTTTTGTTTGTATTCTCTTTTGCTTTTATGTTTCTGTTCTTGAAGAAATCTTTGAAAAATAACAATTTATTCAGAGCCTGTCACACAGCTGACAGTCTGCTGCTGCTATCAGAAGATACATCTTATTTCTGTTGAGCTGGTTTGACAGACATTTGTAAGGTTTCTCTGCTTTATGTCTCAGCTCCAGGAGACATCCTTACAGAAACAGAGCATTCTGTCTATTCCACTTGTGGCTAACAGATTATTATTGTTTCTTATCCCAAACTATCAATACTTGGCAGTCAGTCCTCAGCCACACTGCTCACATTTCTTTCTCCTGTTTGCTCGATGAGCTTTGCCCTGTTATTAACTTCATTTTCCCGCACATAAAGCTGACTGGTGAGGCTCTTTTGGGACATTGCTGTCAAAATGATTTTTTTCAATAGAAAACACTGTTTCTGCAAAATTGGATTTTTTTTCCTGGGAAAATGGAATGAGTGCCCAGCACTCAACCTGCCTCAAGAGCCAGGGTAGCTTATGGGATATGTTACTCCAGAAATGTACGTCTGCTTCCTAGCTCAAGGGTCAGCCATCACTACGTGGTGCCCTATGAGAGGAGAGGGCAAGGAGGCAAACACACAAAAACAGGCACCAAGGGCTGTGCAGATTGTACGTCTGTGGGACTCTGCTACATGCAGCTGGAGATGGATCCTTCATTAAGGTGAGATGTCAGCACTTTTTAACGGACCTTTTTGGGATGAAGGAAAGGAATCTATGATCTGACGTACTTCAAGACACTTGACCATATTTAAACAGCAGCAATATTAGGCCGCTAAGCCCTGATATATCCGAGGTGCAATAGCTGAAACCATGTACTATGCAAGCGTGTTTATATGGCTTTAGATCAAAGCATGGCTTTGTCTTGCTTACATATCATTTTGCTTACGCAAAAACCATTGACTAGCTAATTTCTTTAACCTGTTTTATGATTAAACCAACTCCTGAAGTTTTTTCCACAGGGCAGAAATTATGCCTTTGTGTGTCTTACTTGAGTCTAAAGTGCATGATGATCCTGATGGTCTCATCCTCCAGGACCCTGTAAGAACTTGCCTTATGTGCTTCAGAGAGTCAGACAGGGTCAAGGATAACCCGGGCAAACCCCCTCAATGCAGCCTTACCTCTGCTGAATCCCCTCTGCCAGCGCTGAAAGTCACAGCAAGAGCTGCAGTCAGGCTGCAGAAGGTCAGTGCTCTTTTGTAATCAGGCCCTTCATTTCCACGGTTTAACGGTGCCCAAGAGCCTCAGTCCACACGCATGGAGACAGGCAGACAAAAGCCCATCTACAAAGCCAGCCAAGCCCCATGAGAACGACACGTTATTTTCTCTGCAGCAGATAGAGATAATCAAAGAAGATCATCCTACTTATTCCTCTCTCTTTCTTTAGACTGAAAGCTTTTCATAGCGGAGAGGTATTTTGTTCATGTTGCATAAGTACAGAGTGTATTCAAGTCACTTTTCCTCCATGTTACACCAACCCGTTCCTCCTCTAAGCTTTCATCCCTAAAGTAGGTCCTGTCAAGCTCAGGGACAAAATGTTATGTCAAGGAAGTTTGAACAACTGCTTCTCTTTTCTTTCCCTGGGCTGTTGCTGTATTTAACTCACAGGCACTCTTTAAATAAATGATCAAAAAATTCCCAGTTACGTTTCCAAAGAATTAAAGGAAGGAATAAGTGGCTTTGGGACTTTTGTTCATCTGCTTTTGGTAAGACATGGAAACTTATCTGATAGGGTCCTTGAGGGTATTATCTAAGGCTGAGACACCAAAATATTCTCCTGACACAGTCTGAGGGAAGGAAAGAGAACAAAAGCATGGCTGGAGCTCCATGACAGAACCGCAGATCAAAACAGCTCCCTCAGCATTACGGTGTCTGGCTCTTGATGCTTCTTTTGGCTTGCCCTGTATTCCCAAGCAGCCAGTTGCATACGGCTTCTAGTTTTCAGAAGCACGTGGCACTAGCAATATGATCACAGTTTCACTGAGGTCAGGTTTACCAAGACCAGCTGGCAGCGCAGCTGCCCCTACCCAGTCACACACACGTGCATTCCCAACGAGGCAGTGACCACAGGCACTCCAGCACCCAGCCTGGGCTAAACCTAACAACTAACCTTGCTGCCAGCAGAAATAGAACTAACAGTAAGGAATAAGTATCCCAAAGCCACCGTCCAGATTGCAAATACTGCTGAATCGACATTTTCCCTAAATATAGGGTCTGCAGCAGTTAGAAAGGATGAGAAAGGCTTGGTTACAGTACGGTGGTACGCCCATTGCTCCCCAGCTACGTCTATGCCAAACATAAGCCATTTTTTGTCTTTTGAATCTCAATTCAGCATGTCTGTTGGTATGACTATTGCCTTTCATGTAGGGTTGGTGTGGATTTTTTTCCTACAGGACTGTATCTATCTCATTTGTTTCTCAAAAATATATTTGAGGCATGAATAAGATCTCTGTGGTTTGGGGGGTGCAAGAGGTCAAATTCACGCCAGAAGCTGGAAGTGCTGTCAGTCAGGGAATGCTGGAAGAGATGTTACGTCGTCCCCGTACTGAGGCTGTTGAAATCGAGCCCTCTGCACCACCATGGTATCCCAGCCCACCCTACGAGAGGCTGGGGCACCCTGGCCAGCAGCTGGTTACTTACCTCCTGTCCCTGGAACCACAGGCCTGGAGCTTCTCGTATCCCACGCACATATTAACAGGCACTTCTACCATAACCCCACAGCACCTCTCCTTCACTGTGAACCACTCCGTCTGTGAAAAGGGGTTAACAATAAGCCTTTGCATTAAAGAACTGTTTAGAAATAAATGGGTGGACACCTATGAAAAGTGTGGTCACTTGAAAGATGAGCTGCATTTAAAAAAAAAACCAAACATGAGAAATTAGTTATTCCATTGTTAGAGCAGGGTTTGAAGGCATTTCAGGATTGTGCAGAAAATGACACGTAATGCTACATGATGAACAAGAAGAAAATAAAATATTGAAAAGTAGTCAGCATCACTCCATGGATTAAATGAGGCAGTAAAAATATAGTGGCGGCTCTTTAATTCTCTGAATGCCTAGTGGGCAATCTCTGTGAGACTGAGCAACCTGTTGCATTTTTACAACTGGAAGGTGAGAATTCTACACAAAGTATCACCAGGAACCTCCAGACATCCTCACTGTCACCAGCTTCCTCAGTGGCTTCCTAGTTGCTGCATTTACTTGTCAGCCTGCTCCTCAAAGCCCAAGTGTATCCTGCCAGGAAATAAAGAAGTGAAACAATGGATAGGAGAGCTGTTTGTGCATCAGACCTCAGAAGTAAAAGCAGGGGGGAATATTTCCTTCTCCTTCCCATCCTGACACATACAATAGACTGTTTTGATGCAGCTCTGTATGTGCAGCTGTGTTCAACAGAGTGAAGCTCCATCACCGAGATGGCAACCGCTGCAGATCACAGCTAAAGCGGCTGGCATGTGAAGACCTTAAACATCAGAGATGAGGCAGCAGTCGGTCATCAGAAATGAGTAAAAAATTCACGGCTTGAATTACATCTTACCCAGTAAGGCTTTTGATGAATTAGGTGGGACTTTTTGAAAAAAAATTCTCCCTCTTCCCAAAGGAACCTGACAATCACCACCTAAATTGGACTTGGAAAACACAGTGATATAAACACAGACACCTTCAGAACCAGGTCAACGGTAAGCCCAGCTGTCCTACCAAAACTATTAACACCCACAGGGAGACACAAGCATTAGCCTTTAAAGGAAATGGCTTGTGTAGGCAGACTGCAGCATCCAATTCACACTAAATTTACTGATTTGCTGATAGAAATCTGTTCTAGAAAGGTGGTTTACCTTTTAGTAAGTCCTTCGGCATTTTTTCAACCCACCAGCCTTGGTGCATTCCTATATGCATAAGCTCTGCAACTAAGTGTTTGTAGCACTTTTAAGTCCAGAAAATAGACTAGGCTTGGCTGGCAGCAAGGTGTGGTCAAAGCAAGTCCACACACACACGTAAACGTATTCCATGCATCAGTCGGGGTACCCACAGCTAACCCAAGAGGCCTTCCACCACTGGCTGTATCAGTCATGACCCCAGCAAATCATGCCGTTGTTAACAGAGCTTCTTCAGCTGTGATGCCAAAATAGCTTATTAAGGAATGCATCAGCATCTCCATTACGTGGTTGCTTTAAATCAAGCTTGCCTGCGTGAAGGGAAAGGAAAAGCACACTGCAGTTTAAGTGCAGGTATCAGTCCTAAGACAGAAATGACTGGCTAAAATTTGATGGCCTGCTATAGGTCAGATTAGATTATCATAATGATCCCTTCTGGCCTTAAAAATCTATTAATTTTTAATAAAAAATGAATTTAAATCAAACTCCATCTTGTCTCTTTTATGCAGCTGCATTAAGATAAATTGTCAGGATCTGTTATGCAAAATATTTCAACAAAATCTTACAGAATAACTCTTGAAGAGAACGATATGGCTGTGGACAGGCCGAGAAATGCCCTTCATTTTTTAAATTTTAGTCACCTTATAAAATCTATCTCTCTCCCAACCTAAGCCTCGCTACTCAAATTGGTACTCCTGATACTGCACTATATGCATGAAAGCATAAATAAAAAAATAAGTTGCTACGTGAAAGTTCCCAGACCACAGTTCCTACTAGATGTTTGCAGCTTACTGGGCAATGTATGTGATTTGTTGCCACTGGATGCCATCAGTAGTAGAGAAGGGGCACGTCCTTGACCCTGCAGCCACGCAAACCTCAGACTATCAGTGGATTTGCTAAAGGAAACACGGTTCCCAAAATCTCTTATCTGTGAAGTCAAACAACGTCATATTTCTTAAACTAACACAAGGGCTGCATTCTGTGTCAGAGCAGAATAATAAGGCCAAAGAACCAAACAGTTTGCAGTGGAGAGTGGAAACACCTCCCAGCATCTTGCCCTCTTTCCCACCCATCTGTCTCTATGCACAGTTGCGTCATATTCAATTTTTTGCACTTTCTCTCCTGCCATTAGTTTCCCCTGCCAGCTGTAGCTCGGCTTTCCCCTCTGCTCTCTCTCATGATTGCCGACCTAGGTTGAAACAGGAAAGCGATAATTTCTGTGGTTCTGTCAGACTTTCAAACCCACAGTACTTAAGTGAATTCTGAATTGGTTGACCACGGAACGGAGAAAAATCTATTAATATGTGCATAGCCCTGCTGGAAACAATGCTTCAGCTAATCAGCTTTTTAGCAACTCCAGCAGCAACCCCAGTGACAGCCAGGATGATAGCCACTGTGTAGTGAAAGAGTATTAATGGCATTTTACATTTATATTTTCTGCTGCACCACAGAATCATTTAATTTAATTTCAATTCTTGTTACACAAGGTCTGATTGAAAGTAACAAACCTAAAAGGAAAGTGATCTCATTTAATTGCAGTGTTTGGTTACTCTTCACTTTTAAAGGCTGTTTTCATGTTATTTTATATAACTTTGTTGGGGGGGGGGGGGAGGTTTATGACAAATAGTAAGGGGGTTTCATTTAAAAACCTACTCAGCAACTTAATATGCCTCACTACCAGAAAGTGCAAATAGTGAAGGAATTATGGGCTTCATTTATCTTTCCCTTTTTATCAGCAGTGCCTTACGTTAAAAAACTCACTTATTCTGAGTGCTATTGGCTCAACTTCTTTTGGAGCTGGCGTGGTACATCACAATGATCGATCGTTGTGTACCGCTGCAGTGCTGTGACAAGGGGATGAATAGCAAGTGAAGAAGTGTCTCTGGGAAAGGAAGGCCAGAATATGCCCAGTTTAAGACTAATTACAATAGTGCTTATCCCTGAAGACTTGTGAAATATAGAGCAAGAGCATAATGACAAGCAGCCTGGTTGTTACAGATCGCACAGTACTGTCATTAACAAAAAAAAAGACATAAAGCTTAGCGTCCATATAAAGTGGGCAAAATGATCTTCATTCTGAAGGCAATTTAAGACATAGAGATTAAATGACTCAAGTAAGGTGATGTAGCCAGTCAATGGTGGAGTCAGGAACACAATGCTGGGTCCTCACTATGCCAAGTGCTCTTGTCACTGGGACACTGTCCCAAGACGATAAGGCGGCTCCAACCCGACAAGAGCGAAGACATCCCATAGCTCCTGCTTGCAAGCAGGGTTTGGAGCAGCTTGGCATGCGCAGCCCGGTGCGAGAGGTGGTTCATATCAATCCCTGCTCTTGCCCCACAGCTAATGCAGAGACCATGACCACTACTTTCCTCTCTTTTACTTCTTCAGCTTGACAGTTATCTCTTCGGGGAATATTAAATATGGTTGTAACACACACTTCAAATGGCAGAAAGCTCGTAGCTTTTTCCACTGGGAGAACATTGCACAGTCAAACAATAAAGATCAGGCTTCTGCATGTTATTTCTTAAACACAACTCTACTGTTAATACAGCCAAGCAGTCCAACTCAGTGTTCCTATCTTGGAAGGCAGAATCATGTAAAAAAAAGAATTAGTTCTAGTGGTGGAAAGGGAGAAGAACGGGCAGCAAATAAATTAAAAAGCCTACATCCAATCCTTTGTGAGAAGTGAGACATAAAGATATAAGCAATAATGGATAACTGAACAGATGGGTTATCATCGTCATTGAAATACAGCATTTCCTCAGGTGAATGGCTTTACTGGTTGATCAAGACGGGCACTTTGCTCTCAACAGTGGCTATTACTGAGGGCTCAATCTATTAAAAAAAAATAAATAAAAAGATGACATAATGCTCATAGCCGTTGAGAATTCTCACTAGCATGTGATGATAGTTCATATTTTTGAGTCAAGGAAGGCACACACTCTTGAAATTTTTGCCAGTGTGTTATGGTTTGAAAGCATAACCCTCCAAACTAAGCTAATTTTGAGCCCAGGTTCAGATTATAGTCATCAACAGACTCAGAAGTCAATGTAAACAAGAGATTCTGATATAAACAAAGCAGCAAAATCTAAGCAGAGCAGATGCAGAGAAAATGAGTGAAGGTGTTGGTCCAAAACTAGCAATCCTGACAGAAGAAACTGACCCATTGCTCCTGTATATCCACAGCATGAGCCTTCCAGGAGGACCCTCCGGAAAAAAGGGTATTTCCAGTCAGCTTCAGTTTTCCATCCAGCCAGCATCAATGAGATACACACAAAGTCAGGCTATGGGAAATGGAGGCCAGGAAACAAAAATTAATTTGGTTCAAAAAAAACCCAATACCGGCATGGGGGAACTCTTTTCTAAAGGTTATCCCACTCCCAGAAACAGGCTGGTGCAGCTGGGCATATTTACCCTAAGACTTTTCAAGAGTTTGGACGTGGATTCAAATTTTGTGCCATGGTTCATTTTGTTTTCTAACCAAGGAGTAATTTCAATCATTTTGTACTGCAAAAACCTTCAGTAACAACGTTTGAACCAATTTTATCCCCTTAATGATGTTTAAACTGTAACAGCATCCCAGGGCCAAACCAATCACTTCCCACTGACTTATTAAGGGTGGAGGTGAGTGCGGGTAATGTTTCATCAAGGCACTTTGTACAACATAACTATCTTTTTCTATTTGTGTACACAGAAAGAGTCAGGTTGTGGAGCTGTTAAATTGGATTTTAAATGCTTTGACAGATGTTACATTTTAAATGGGATTAACCTCTCTCTCCAGCCTCCAAAGTCTGAACAAATTATTAAATATATCCTACAATGATACCGACAACAAGTTTTCACCTAGTGGATTCTGTTTAAGTGCCATAGCCTTAAGCAATGCACAGCTAGACAGGGAGCAGAGAAGAAAAATGGCATGGGTAATTATGAAATATATATTAATAGACTCATCCAGGAACAGAATTGCCATGCTCCATTAAGACCAAAGGCACGTGGCAACAAGCTCTTGTTCACCAGGTGTAATATGGGAAAACAAGGCGAGTGGTATTTCTTCAAGAGCAGAAGCCCCAGGGAAGAAATCATCCTCTTCTCCCATAAGTTTGTGTCAGATTCCTGGACAGTCTGCTGGGAAATTTATCTTTCCTACCCATCTAATTTTGCCATCTTGCAACAGCAGAAGGAAACTCTGTGGAGGCAGCTTGTATTTAAAGTCGATCAAAAAGCAATACATCTCTGTCACACAGCCAAGGGTTCGAAAGGCATTTTCATTGCACATCAAGAGAAACTGTGGAGTTTTAATTATTTTAGATAGGGGTAGGGTGTTTTACATTTTCTTGTTGCTGTTTTTTTGATGGAAAACAATAGACTTCCCCAGAACGTCCATCTATTCATGGGATAGGTCAGCTGCATGGAGTCGTGAGAACGTCAGATTTTAGGCCAATGTCCGAAGCACCAAGCTGCTGGCCATGCTGACAAGGGTTGATGGCTCACTGTTCTATTGTGGACTGACCCAAATTCCAGAGCAGAAATTTTCTTGAGAAAATAATATTGTCAAAACTCACGTATTTCTATGAAAAACTTGAATTCCATACCAAGTTCTCTAACAAAAAGTATTTTGCTGAAAATATCCTGTTTGGTCTTCTCACGGACCAAAAATATCTTCATTTTCAATAGCTACAAGATAAATCTCTGCCCTCACCAACATCCATGTCTCTGCCATAGCCATTTCCAGACAAATTAGGACAAAGCAGGGCAAAGGCTATCACTGCCTTGAAAATCCCACTTCGTGAATGACTTTCTTCCTGCTGCTGCTGCTAGATGCAAATGATTTAGAGAGCTGTATTTCTTCAAAGCAGGTTGAAATTCCCTTCTTCAAAAACAACAAAACAGAATAACCTTTAAGGGAAATAAATCCAGACCGTAACCTCTGTGTCACTGCTATTAGCATCCTCTGTTTTCTTCCTTTGAGCTTCTCAAGGTTTGGCCACTCTTCCTTCCTCCTGCCTGAAAAAGGTGATGGGCTTTCCACACCCTTCCTCATTTAACCTCACAAGAAGGGGTCCGTGTTTCTCTCTGTTTTAAAAATGGCAAAAGGGACAAAAATAAGCCATGAGACGGCATTTCTGACATACGCAGAGAAGACATCAGATATAGCTAGCTCCGTGCGCAACGGGCTGTCCTCCTTACAAGGGGGGGGGGGGGGGGGGGGGGGGGGAGGTAAGCTCAGAAAACGAGGCTCCACAGGATCTCTCTGAAGATCAAGAGGTGTCTGAGCCTTGCCAAGCTGACTGCCACCTCTACCACAGAAAAGGAGGGAAGACCTTACCTGTCTGTGCGGGGAACCGAAGAGCTGGAGAAGATCCAGGGTCACCCCCACCCAAGGGGCTGCAGGGATTGCAGGCGTCCTCTAAGCGCTGGTGCATGTGTACCACCTGCCTGCCACTGCCAGGGTGCTAAGATCCTGTCACTTCAGATTTGCCCACAGTGTATTTCATATCCATAAAGAAGTTATTTCCCAGCAACAGTGGCTTTGGCTTAAGGGACAGTCTTCAGGCGTGGGTAAAAATCAGCTAAGAGGCACCAGTGCACCGTAACTGAAGATCTGGGTCTCTGTGCATGCAGGCTACACTTCCAGCCAAGAATGTGTTTCATGTCATTTTCTAGCACTCAGAAAATAAAATGACTTGTTACCAGTGAGATGATGCAATTAGTCCACTAGCTTGAAGTGGTAGGAATGAAACCACGCCTATGACCTACCATGAGACAGTTCCACAGGTTTTCTAGACACCAGGCAATATCAAATAGGAACTGCTCCACAAAGGTAGTGAGAAATGAAAACAGTTATTTCACAAATTCAGAAATCCATCTGATGGTCTTCACATCTTCACATCCTGTTGGCAGGCTACCATGTGGTAGGTGTTATGTGGAGTATATTCATAGGAACGTCTGGAAAAAAATGAATTCTTGACTTCAAAATCCATTTAATTGCAAAACTGAATTCGTTTCATGTTCAGGCTTCACAGCAGTGTCCTCTGTGAAGAGCATAGCATGAGCTATTAAAATGCTAGGCTTTGAAAATATCTATAGTTGATATAGATAGGGATGAAGTACAATTTTCTGATGAAAGAAAAAGTTCAGGTCATTTAATTTTTTAAAAAATAATACTGTTTTCATAGTGTAAAAGACCAACTATCCAATTTTAATATTCAGTTCCAGCACAGAAATAATAATTCCCAGTGAAGCGTCATATGATATTAATGGGTAAGTATTTGTGTTTACAAAAGATTTAACATGTCCTAATAGTCAAATTCATTTAAAGCAGCAGTCCCCCAGAAAAAATTTGCGGCAGGAAAAAGGTCTTCATTTGTAAAATAAATTGTGAATTGTGAATTGTTTCTCCAGATGAAACTTCCATTTTGAATAACCGAATTAATTCTTTCTCACTCTCCCATATTCTTTTCTTTTCCCCCTGAAAAAAAGAAAAAAGTTTTCTTCCTTTTCACACAGAAAAATATATAAAGTGAAGACTGTTTATTACCTGACATATACCAATTTGAAAATAAAACAAAGGGATGTATTTTTTAAACAATAAATTTCCAGTATGTTTACCCCATGCATAAACAGACAGAGCTGGAGTTTGCAAGAAATATTAAAGTTAATTTAAATTGCAAATCTGACCTTATTAAAATGGCTTTTCAGAGAGCTATAAACAAACAGTGTGTGAGCTGGTAATGTAGCCAAAATAACAGAACACGTTCTCAACTAGCATTATAATTAAAGTAAAAAAATATGGTTTTCGCAGTTCTGAAAATCTCACAAGGGGAGGAGGAGTGGGGAAAAGGTTTTAAGGAAATCTCAAGGTTGAGGGAAAAAAAGTGTTCCAGTTGGATGTCTCCTTTAAGAATTCTTGGGACATTTACTCTTTCAAATTCAAAATAAATTCTGATGAACAGCTTGAAAACGTTATTAAGCACTTACTAATTTAATGCGTTTTGAATACTTTTCTCCTACAGCTACTACATTGCCTCTTAGCGTCTGAAGCACAACCATTAAGATTTACTGCATTTTCTGTGAGAATAAAAATGGAGCAATTAAGACTGTGCGTGTATCTGCAATGGATGTGGAGAGCTAATAAATTTCAGAATTAAAAGCCAACAGATAAGCTGGGCTGGTTTCTTGGTTTATGGAAAATCTATATCTGAAGGTCTATTTAAACCAGTGTATTGTTAGCAAGCAAACCGTTTCCTTTTACTTAGAAAAATAATACAGGCTGCAGAAGACCAGGGAAATGAGGTGGAGCGGAGGTGAAAGGCAGCAGGACACTTCTACCCGACCCCCCGCAAAGTCTTGCATGAGCGTGGCTCTTGGGCAGCACACGTGGCGCTCGGTAAGCCTAGGGCAGCACCAGCTCTGCCCCTACGCCTTCTCTCATCACAAATGGATTTTGACTCCTGTCCATTTTTATTCACGCCCATGTCGGAATGGTTGGTTTGTGCATTTATCTCATTGAAGTTGGTTTCAAATAAATTTGGTTTTAATGTAATTTAGTTATTTAACTGTATTGTCAAGTGTACGGTCTCGTTTGGAGTCAGCGCATCCAAACAGACAACGGCCGAGGACTGTTTTACTGGTAGGAGTAAAATGAATATTAAAATGGACAGTCATCCTCTAAGGCTACTTTAGGCAGGGTTGCAAAGCAGAGGCTCTCGTCTTTAGGTATGTGGGGACTGTTAGTATTTTCTAAGACTAGATTCGATTGTCAGCTGCTTCCCCGTTTAAGTGGAGCAGGGAGGGAATCGCAGCCTACAGGGCCCCGGTGCTGCTTCTCAGGGCTTCACAAGCACACAATCTCCTAAACCTCTCCAACAAGCTGAGACACATCTCTTCAGTATCTCGAGCTGTGCCTAAAAGCAGCACCTCACCTCACATGGGAACTCCTTCAGTCCATTTTCCGGTAGCAAAAGCAGCACAGCGATTCTTTGCAGGGGCTTTTCCACGTCGGGGTGGTGCCTGGTGCAGGTACGTACAGCTACTCATGCACATCTCTGGGCTTGGGGGAAGTTCCTGGATCTCCAGGGAGGAGGACAGGCGCTAGACTTCTGCCTTTTTCCCTGCCTCTGCTTGGGGTGAAAATCTCAGACCCGCTCCACCCGCAGCAGTTCAGGGATTTCCACATCAGCACAAAGCAAGGGCCACTGCAAAACATGGAAAGACGAAACAGAAAAAGATCACCAAAAAGTTGGAAAACTTGAAAAAAGAAAAAAAGCTGCCAGACTTGGTGCAGATTCTGGATTAGGTTTGTGGCAGGTCTGTTTGCCAAGGAATTCCCAAAGTTCCTTTACATGCTGCAGGAGTCACAACAACAGTAACAGAAGTTGTTTGTGTGGAATATCCTTTCTAGGGGGTGCAGATTTTGGCTAAAAACATCCCAGCTTCAGTCATCAGCTCTATTTACCACTGAACTAAAAAAAAATAATGAGGCGTTTCCCTCCAAAACGGAGGCAGGGCAGAGCAGGAGGGCAGGCGTGCTGGAAGCTACAGGGTTGCAGAGATACTGTTTTGTAGAAGTGTTTCTTTTCCCAGGACCTTTCTGGGTTTAAGCTTCGAATCCCCCATCAGCACATGCAAAACCTGGGTCTGTAAGATGACAGGGATGTGACGAGTGCGTATTAGCTTTCCCTAGTTCCTGTGTGCAGAGCTTGGATCTACTGCAACTGAGACGGGTCCGCGAGTGCTCAGCACGAGGCGCCGGCTGAACCGCGAGCTACAGAGCACAGACCCATCGCCAGCGCGGCCCCGCCGTTCCTCTGGCCTGGCTTTCCAGCCCTTCATCCGCATTCTCTTCTACCTCACCCGTCACTGTGCTGGGAAGCGTTGGCCTGAAGACTATGGCTACCAGGCTGCACCAAGTTTTTGGGTACTTCTGGCGTGAAACCAACAGGGATCTCAGCCTGGTGAGACATGCCAGCTGTGTAAGGGTATGCCAGCTGTGTAACGGTATGCCAAGAGCAAACGGAGCTCCAGTGAACTCCAAAATCCAAGTACCTGCCGCGTGACAGAGGAGCTGAGCCTCCTGCCTGGCTCCTTATGCTGTGAAGCCTGCCTGGGCATTCCTCCCCGTCCGGAAAAAGTGTCTTCAGTTCGTGTTGGCATCCGAAAAAAATACAGCCTCCTTTTTAGACCAAGGGTAAAGCAAAATAAATAATAATTTAGAACAGGCAACCCCCTTCCCCCACCCCTTCGGCTGAGAAAGGAGAGAGCAGCAGAGGCACACCAGGGCCAAACGTGCAGGACTGTGAGCCACACGGGGACCGAGCCAGGCACTGGGATGGAAAGGAAACGTAACGGGAGCCAAAGCTGCCACCAAGGAAGCACTACCTGCATCTGTACTGGTATTACGAGGGAAATGCAGCCTAAGAGATTTTTCATACTACAGCAGACGGAATGGTTGTTACGGAAGATACTATATTTTGGGGGATAACAATTCTTAGAAAAGCCATCATACATTTTTAGTTCACTTTCCTTCATACCTTTTCTTGCCACGTGTTGCCAGATGAATGTGTTGTAGCCCAAGCAGGACCATCACATACAAACCCAACTTTAATTCCACTTTAAGTGGAAAAAAGAAAAGATTCAAAATCGGGACTGCAGGCATGGGAGATGTGACTACACGAATCAGTGCATACTCTGTCACACCAAGAAGTTTCTCTGAGACTAAAACTGGTACCAGTATTGTCCAGATGGCTCTGATTGCAGGTCTTGGAAGCTGTACAAAGTATATGTGCCTTAGTGACAGCAATATTCAGCTTCTGCATTCATGCCACGCTGTAAATGTGATGGGGTCTGAGGGGAAAGACCACCTTATTAGTGCAAACATCTGAATTCTACTTCAGCTTCCCAATAAAGTTGATCTTATTCTAGGCTGGGGAATTTTTCACATGGGAAAAAGTGAAGACAGACGTTCCTGGGCTGGTAACTTCCATTGATTGTTTCCATTTGTCAGTGTGAAAATCAGTCAAACAGCAACAAAAGACTTCCTTTTCATGGTTTTCCTGCAGCTGAAAAATTACTCCTCCTTCCAAGCAGGATGTCCAGAGATTAAAAAACTGTATAGTTCCCCTCAGCCACAGATAACATTTGTATTGCTATCAGAGCGGGTAGCCCAACTGCTCTCTGACCCATCGCAGCCCATGGAACACACGTACATCATGAACAGGGTCGTGCCAGTTAGGCTGAGGGATGGTTATCAGCCAGGTCACGAAGAAGGAAAGAGGAAGATGCTGAAGTCGGGCTTTCAGAGGTAAGAAACTCCCGAACAGTGATTTCATTTGCAGGCTCACATTTGGCCCTCCCCTGGACCAGGCCTTTGCCTGATTCCCAGATCCAGGCTCCCTCCCCAGCTCTGCTGCCAGAGTCACTGAGAGCTCACAGGTGAAATCACTCCATGTAGCTCCGACTGGAGCACGTTTCAGAAGAATAGCAAATAGGTGACTACTCAGTCACTGGAAAGAAATACAAGGCAATGGAGAATGCTCAGAGAGAAGCAGAACTGCAGCTTAAAACCGTAACCACTTGTGCCCTGGGTGTGGAGAATGAATTATTGCCTTCCTCTTTGCAGCAGTCTTTTATATATATTAGAAGATCAAAGAGCCACATATTAATTTTTTCCCTCACAACCCCTGTTTCTCTAGGCTGTTGATTATTCCCATTGCTCTTCTTTTCAATTACAGACACATATTTCTTTGCAAACATACAATTTACACTAATAATAGCCATCAGACGAGGTGACCAAACCCTCCAAACTGAAGAAAGAAAATAGCTCTCAAAAAAGACTGAATTTACTGCTTGGACTTCAGGTTTTAAGGAAGGAAGTTGTTTCTATCGTCAATAGGTATAACAATACATAACAAACCTCTCCGGACTTGTTTCTAGAACTAGTCTATAAAGTGATTCATCTCAAGCAGAGAGGTGTGAGAACTCTGAAAAGAGGGAAAAATTGTGAAATATTTAACTCAGAGTCAAATTAGAATAGAATAGAATATTTCAGTTGGAAAGGACCTATGACAATCACCTAGTCTGACTGCCTGACCAAAAGCTAAAGCAAATTATTAAGGACGTTGTCCAAATGCTTCTTAAACACTGACAGCCTTGGGGCATCGATCTCCTGAAGTACAGGACCAGTGATACCCATAGTTTAGACGGATGATACGAGATCTCTCTGCAAAAATAAACAACCCCCTAAGACACACGATGTCTGCACTGCCCAGAGTGTGGGCTCACCGCTCTGGAAATAAGGGAGCCCGCTGTCTGACCCTAAAGCGGCACAAGCCTGGCACACAGATGTCCCTGAAGACACTCTTAAATCCTGTCTTTGTCTTCTAATGCTGCCATCGCCTCCTCTGTTCAAAGCCTTTCCCCAGAAGGCGCTGACTGCCTCAGAGGTGAGATGAGTGAAACCAGCGATATGGTTTGCCTCACGTACTAACGCTGCTTCCAAGACAAAAACACTGCAAGCACTGTAGCTATCAAAACAGACACCTCTGGGCACCTCTCACGGCATGTGCTGTCTGCCCTGTGAGCTCTTTTGTACTTGCAGAGATCCAGAGGAGTCAGGGAAACGCTATGTGCCCTCCCCAGCGCTTCCCTCCCCTCCTTAGATTCAATAATAATAGTAATTCACTGTGAGCATGTACAAGCACACAGGTTAGAAAAGCTCTGCATGTTAATCCCTGCAGAGAAGTTTATTTTTTTCATTGCTATTATAAACTAAACCATATTCTTTATTCTTTTAAGTTACAAATCATCTACCAACATCCTTCCTTTCTAGTCTCCCACCTCCTTCAGGCTGCCCCTACACTAGACTGACCGATACAGAAGCATAGGGGAAGACCAAAATCACACTCCCAAAACAAACTCAAAAAATACACTGCATTGCTGCAAAGCACATTTTGCGAAGAGCAGTGAAAGCAATTTCAAGCAGAGGCCAAAAAAAAGTAATAAAAAAATATCCTAAATCATAGGAGTGAAATGCAAATATCCATTGCCAGGAGATTATATACATGACATGCCAAAAATGAGCTGCAAAATTACATTCACAAGTAGCCTCATGCAACAGCTCTGACTGTTTCTCTGTTACTGCATTAATGATCAGACCAGGAAAAACATCAGGTGACAGATGGAGGCGGCGTTGCAATGCTTTTAGCTCTTTGTTTCTTACTTCACGGGGTTGTCTGAATTCACTCAATTATTATCCAGCAAATAAAAGGCAAGAATTAAAGGCTAAAGGATAATATTCAGCTAGTCTATAACCCATAATAGGTGAAAATATCAGCAGGAAGGAAACACATCTTGACTATGAAGCCAGTTATCAGTTTTCAATGGAACTGGGAATGTACTGAACGTACAGTACGTACGCTGTCCGGCAGGTAACTTGTCGCACAGCTTGTTACGGAAACGCATCGTCATTGTCATTTGGGTGGAAACTCTTGGATAATTGAAGGGACAGCTTGCAAAAAGCAACAAGTCACATTCTTACATCTCAAGCCCGAATCAAGTATGAACCCCTCAGGACAACCCTTTGACACCATAGAAAGGATGCTCACGTGTAAATGGGAGAGAGGCATAGACCACTACGGAGACTTGCTGTTGTTTGAGTTCTCCAAGTACCAGGACAAGAAGTCCTGATACCTTGTGACTAGCAAAGCAAAACGTGACAGTTTGAAGATGGTTTAGGGTAAGAAAAGTGCTGGAAGACTAATGGAGATTGACTTAGACAAGTACTAAATGTAAGGCAAATAGAGTTACTGTTTGATTAATAAAGCAATAGCTCAGGTCCTGAAATAAAGCCAAGCTGCCACATGCTCATTTTGTGGAGAAAAACTGACTCAGATATAGCCTCAGGCGGTTGGAGAGTTCAGCGAGGAGTAGGAAGCTAGGAGAGACTGACCTGGGGGGCTACCTGGGCATGGACCCACAGAGTCAGCTCAGCTCTGAAGGTCAGCAGGACAGTGAGTAGGACATGATGTCTCTCTTACAAGGACTAGGCAGAAGGGGTTAGTACTAAGCACTGGTTTAATAGAGGGGGAGCTACCAGGTGAGGATTTGACATTTCTCAATATAGAACCTAGCAGTGAGGTTTCTTTGTAGAACCAGCGGGAATTTCAGGAAGTGAGAGCTAAACGTCTCACAAGCCCATCAGGCAAATATTTGAAAGAGTAATGGCACTATAAATGTGACATTTTATAGCCTCAGCTAATGAGCAGGCTTCAGCACCTACAGCTCTAACATAATTGAAAAGCATAGTATTAGTTAACCTATTTCTCATCAGTGGAGGTGATTCATCCTCGAGGCTCGGTTCAATCTCCTTCACTCGCTTGTTCCACCAGCGATCTGCCGAGAGTATTTCCCCCTTTGCGGGCTGGTGAGTTCTGCCTTCTGTAAAAAGCAGGACTATTAATTGGAGTAACTCTCTCTGGAACTGGCTTGTTCTTTGTTTTGATGGGTAAACAGCAGGTCCCATTGCCTTTTTCCTTTGTCTTCTGTGGTGACATTAAACACGGGCACTGCTTATACAAGACCTATCAAAAATAAAGAACTATTTTCACGCAGGTTTTGCAATAGTCCTCTTTAGAATAAAAAGAGAAAAACAGGTAGAATCAGCAGAGTAAAGGTGATGACAAAAGGGCAAGGCATCAGTCTGTTGCGGTATAGTTCCTACAGCTTGATAGGAACAGATTCCGAGGTGCTGTTCACCCCAAAACTCTCCCTCAAGTCTACTTGAGTTGTGGTTGTTCAACTTATCTTTTTGATTAATCCCAAAAATAGCTCATGAATCCAATTTGACCTGATTTTCCAAAGTCCTCAAGATTTCCCTATCACTCCGATATCCCAGAGCAGAACCATAGCTGCTGGCTGCTCCGTTCACATAAAAGCGGGGGTCAACAACACTCGTGAGAGAGTATCTTGGAAGGCAAAATCCTGAAAGTTAAGAACTCGTCATTACAGAACCAGACCTCATCTCTTCAACTAGGACTGTTCTAGGACTGCTCAGGCCCTGCTTATCCCTCCTTTAGCCCTCCATGGAAATCCCAGCCAAACCAGAAAACCTAATCTTAATGTGCCCAGCACTGACAGAGCTGGAAAAGAAATGTAAGGAAAATCCTTTCTTTTTTTTTTTTTTTTTCCTTGATAAAAACCTTTTGAGTTGTTTCTGCCCTCAGATAAAGATATGATAAAGAGGAGAAATATGATTCTGCAGGTCACCCTTACAGTCCTGACTAAATAATCGCCACAAGGGTGTCGGTGACCCTGCAAAAGATGGTTATCTGCTGTCCTGTGAGATGTTGTGCTTGCACAGAACTGGTCCCACTGACGCGTTTACAGCTCTAAGCCCATCACAAAAGCTGAAAGAGTTTAGATGAAGAAAGAAAGGAATACATGTTTTCTGGGACTTATGTCTACGGGGGGGCAGTGGTTTAAAGAATCCTACAATAAACAGAAGTCAAACACTAATCCTCTTTTACTTCTCTCCTCTGTAGCAGGAGTAGAAGGCTCTGCAGACAGAAGTGCTTACTTGGGGAGCAGCAGGCAGCGGGGCTGAGAGCCCTTGGCTGTCCCTATGCACCGCAGGCAGGGAGCCGCAGCACTTGTGGGAGAGTCAAGCCAGGGACTAAAAGATCTGCTGCTCTGGGATGAAAGACCTAGTCCTCTCCCGCAGCAACTTTGCCTGCAGCTGCTATGGCAACAGGATAAGAAGGATGCAGAAGGGGAAATTATTATTTTTTTTCCCCTCTGTGCTAAGTCACCTGCTCAGCCATGAAAAGCAAGTGAGACTGTTTCATGCTGAAGTGGGCAGGTTGTTTCTGTGATTTGGAACAAAGCCTTACCCAGCAGTGCACATGTGATCCCGGCATGCTGTGTGAAACCAGTCCTGCCCGCTGCACCCGTCGCTGAAACGCAGCCGCGCTGCCGAGGGCAGAGACGCGGGACAGCATGCTAGTGACCAGGACCAGTGTGGGCAGGCAGAGCACGGCACACGGTGCCACAGGGCTCATGGCCTCCGTGCTGCAAAGCCTGACGCTGCCTAATTAAGTTGTACGAATAATCACAGAATCATTTCAGTTGGAAAAGACCCTTAAGATCATTGAGCCCAACCGTCACCCCAGCCGTGCCCAGCCCACCCCTAACCCGTGTCCCCAAGTGCCACAGCTGGGCGGTTTCTGAACACCTCCAGGGATGGCGAGGCCACCATGTCCCTGGGCAGCCTGTCAGTGCCTGACCACCCTGTCCATGAAGGAATTGTTCCCGGTACCCCACCTGAACCTCCCCTGGGGCAGCTGGAGCCCGTGTCCCCTTGTTCCCTGGGAGCAGAGACCGACCCCCCCTGCCCACAGCCCCTGTCAGGCAGCTGCAGGGAGCGACCGGGCCCCCCCAGCCCCCTCCTCTCCAGGCTGAGCCCCCCCAGCCCCCGCCCGGCTCTGGACACGCTCCAGCCCCTCAGTGTCCCTCTGGCCGTGAGGGGCCCAGAGCTGAGCCCAGGGCTCGAGGGGCGGCCTCACCCGTGCCGAGCGCAGGGGGACGGGCACTGCCCCGGCCCCGCTGGCCACGCCGTGTGGGACACCAGCCAGGACACCAACCAGACCTTATCTCATACCACATCTAAAAGGCAGCTGCTGCAGAGGAGGCACCGTGTATCTGAACGTCCCTGTGTGCCTCTGGCTGATGCATGGGCCGGTGAGAGAAGCCTCCTGTGCAGCAGCCCAGAGCATCAGAGGTTCCCTCTCCAAGTTCTGGCCATGAAGACTGATGGGCTCAGGGTCCCTGCGTGTCGGTGCCTGGTGCTCGGGGCATATGCTGGGAAAATCAAGGACACTTGGTTCCACCCTTCAGCTGACTCCACCAGCTATCACAGCGGGAACTATGGTTGTGCTGTACTATACCGGGAGAGCCTTACTGTCGCTGTTTAGGGGGAAATTACACTCCTGTAAATATATACTGTTATTCTGGGAGGGGTTTTTTTGGTAATTAATAGAGTGGTCCAAAGAACCCAGCCACCTTCACTGAGTAAAGGACACTCCAGAAAGCACACTGACCCGAAGAGCCAGTTCCTACAAAAGCCACGACAGAGACCAGGAGCAGCAAATGCAGTCACATCCGCAGGACAGACACCAAAGGGATTTCCTAACTGTCATGCAAGCAGCCTGTGGCCGAGACCAGCTGCTTTGAGACCTTTCAGTCTAACAGCCAAAGCACAAGCTGCTCCTCCCCTTTGCAAGCCCAGCCCTGACAAACTTACCGTTTGATTTTGAGCCTGTCATTTCACTTCACTTTCACTGCTAAAAGCAGTACTGATTATCCCAAGAGGAGGAGAATATTTCTTTGCCTCTCTGAGGTACCGTGGCAATTAAGACGGGTATAACTTTTTAGGAAGCTACAGAAATGGAAGGCACTGTAGAAGTTCAAAGCAATATTATTATATGGCTCAGAAAATGATACAATATGCTGACAGAAATTACGCAGAATAGTGCTTAATAAACTTACAGCCAGTATAATAAAAAATCTGTCAGTAATAAACTCCTTTCCCAGTTGATTGCAGACCTGTGCTGCCAAAAATTATCACCCCCTTGCAGATCCTATAGCACTCCACCTTGATACTCAATAAAATGGTACCCCAATGACATTGGCAGCCATCGTATTTATTATCTACAGTAATGAAAAATACAAATAATTGACCTTAGAATTCTTGGGCTTACTCCTAAATTGCCACATTAAAAAAGTAATAAGACTTTATGCACACTTAGGTGAATGAATGTTTGCATCCAAGTGAGTAAGCCATCAAGCTGCGGACCTACCTGAATCCAATATCTTAGAGGTAACCTTTATCCTCCTTTACTGTTCTCTGCCACGCTGCTCCAGACGTTACTTACACAATGTCTTATTGCAGAATCATCTGGACAATCTGTGCTCACATCCCTGTCTGGCCTGCAAAGCAGCCAACACATGTTCAGGAGCCTTAAAGATAATACAGAAAAAGAATAGATTTTTTTGTGTGTGTGGATATTTGTTCACTTCTATCATGATGACAGCTTTTCCTACTACTTTAATGAGTAGCCACAAGTGATGTATTTGTGCACACGAGCAATTGTGGCGAATAAACATGCTACCAAAAATGCCAATAGCCAGTAATGTCCGTGGGACCATTTTGAAAGGCCTTTGATTTACTTCTTGTTAGGCATAAATGATCTGGTCATTGATTATCTGATCAAAGCCAGCATCTTGTCCACTCAGCTGTCAGCAAAGCCAGAGAATAATTTGTAAGTAACAGAGTGAAAGCTGTTCACGTAAACTGATCGATGGACAAATGCATAGAGAAAACAAAGCCTATTGAAAGATTAGTCTTACAGAGAAGTGATTAGAATTCATTAAATGAGTATTACCAGTTTACCAGCTTTAACTATCACACCATGGCAGGCGCTGGATTCCAGAAGACCTGCCTCAGTAGTCGAAGCACAAGGGGTTCAAAGCATTTGAATGCCCACAAAAAGCTGGTTTGAATCCAGGCATGAGCACAACCTTTTGTCCCTTTACGGATGATAGGCCACATATCAGGATGTTTACTGAACGCCGATAAAACTTAGAAATCAGGCTCCCCTGCCAAGATAATAACAATCACATATTAGCTTTTCATTAAAGGAAAAGAATTAGTCAACAGTGTCCTTGGCCAGTCTTCTCAAGTCCAGCATGAGCATGCTGGGCATGACTCCTATATTTCTGTCCACTGCAAAGCTGCGGGCAGCAGCTTTTTATTTTATGCATACCGTTTATTTCTGTTTCTGTGCAGTCCCTTGCCTTGTCACACTGATCTGAAAACTTAGTGCAGACCACGGAAGCTACAGGTGCTGGCTTTCCATTTCATTTACCAGACCAGACCTTAACTAACACCCCCAATAGAGGTGGTGTTATTTTGTTTTTCCCCATGAGGGTTGAAAGACAACCTATAAGCCAAATTCCGTTGAACTCTAAAATCTAGCCCACAGTCAAAATAAGGGGCAGACAGGGAAAGGGGGAGGGGAAGGAAAGGAGGGAGAGAGGGGAGCCCCTGGGACCCCCTGACACCAGGGCTGGGTTCTCTAGTCTCTACAAATAATTTCCAATTCAAAGGCTGTTGTAGCTGTGCGACTTCCAGAGAGGTCACAGCAGGGCATGACAATGGAGTGCTTGTCAGGTCCATGGGTGGGACATCCAGATTTAAGGGAAAGCTGCTGTCTGCACCGTTTGATTCAAGTGCCGTGGGGCAGACGGTGCTGACCCTACCCGTAACCAGCTGAAGCTGAGTGACAGAGTGTGTCTGGCCAAGCAGCGGCAGCAGGGACCGCAGTGCGTCACAGGCTGCAAGCTGTGCAGCTAGAAAGATGTTACCACAAATGGCCATACATCTTCACCTGATTCCTACCGAAGGGCTTAAGCATCATCCTGATAAGATTCTTCTCTTTGCATATGTTACAAGAGAGCACTCGCGACCTGGAACTCATTCAGAGAAACATTATGTGAAATATGCAAAGTCCAAGACCAGCTTGGCTCCTTCTCACACTAAACAGTTGATTACGGATCCTTAAAGAAGCACAAAAAAATAGAGAACTGAGCAAGTCATTTGACAAAGGAAATGATGAAGAGGGAAGTGCTTTTTCAACACAATATATCTCAAGAATGATACAGATTTATCATACTGTGGGAAATGCTGGGGTTCTTTTGATATATTTACAGTGCTGTTACCCTATGTTATGCCTTTTAAGGATGTGATGACCAAAAGCCAAAAGGCCTTCTCAGAAACGTAGCAGAGACCTAATAAATAAATAAATAACCCAACTTTTCTTTGACATTTATTGACTTCCCAGGGGCTCATGGAATATGAAGGGCAGGCCTCTGGAATTTTAAGCAGTGTTGCCTTGCCCAGTTGAAAGGCAAAAGATGGAAGGACTTTGCGTACCTGTAGTCTGAGATGCAAAGAGAACACAAGAAGCTGAAGGCGGGAGGAGAGGAAGCATGTTCTGGAGCCAGAGTTAATACGGGTACCAACCTCCCATCCAGAGAGCCCATCAGTCAAACCTCATCTGTCAGAGTGAACTGGGATTGGTGTTTGACATCTGTATTCCATAAAATAATCTAGAACTCATGGTTGTGCACAGCTCAAGATGCCTGCTCACGTCGCAGTGCCTTTGCTGAGATTTTTCCCATGTCCACTTTGTTACGATAAGGATACTGCTAGAATCATTCAGTGCAGAACCACGAAAAACAGCTTTTCCCCTCTACACCCTGACCCACACCCCCTTCCGCATCCATCAGACAGTGGGAAATGGGAAACAGATTTTGTCACTATTCAGGTATTTAGTCTTTCTCAAGACACCTCACAAATGTGCTTTATGAAGATACTCAGTTTGGACAAGAAGGAATGTACCGAGGAGGACTTCATAAAGCAAAACTGACATTGTCGGTGATAGCTGGTCCAGTGTTGTGAAGATCTCAAAATTGGTGCTGTTTTCTTAAAATGTATTGTGGCTGTAAGCAACCCACTGAATTGCAAAACTATAAATGTAAATAGTTTATATGTCTGTGTATGCACACACCGGGGAAGAAGCAGAATGTAAAGACAATGGAATAGCTCAAACTCCAATTCAGCTATCATGTTTGCAAAGCTTGATTTACTGTTTTTAATAGGATGACTTCTCTGTGCTGGAGCTGTCTTAAGCATCATTAAACTACTAGAATTTGTTGCAAGCTAAGAACATACATATGTTTTTACAATGGCTCAGCTCAAATGCCATAATTCATCTGACAGCAATTGTAAACCACCATAGGATAAAGCTGAGTCCAGGGCAAACCCTCATGTATCCCCCTCAAAGTAGCAAACCACCTCACCGTTAGGGAAAAACAAATTAATTTCCAGGACTTAATCAGGGAGAGCAAGGGTCTGAATATTTTTATTCCAAATCCAGATCCACCAACCTGGCTGCCAGGCTGTGCGTTGTTCTGAAGTGTGAACTCTTTTTGTTCTATCTGAAAAATCCTGATCTGCTCCAGAAATAATATATTCTTTCAGAATCAGCATTATGAAAGGCTGCCTGTATCTACTATAAACCATGAAATACACATAGGAAGCACTGAAATCTGGCTTGAAGTCACTTGTTTTGGAGCTTTTGGTTGAATCCAAGACAAGGAGACATGCCAGACACATTCAAGTGGATTCAAGAAAGGACCGTACTGAAAGACTCTTCCTTTGAAGTTCTTATGCTCCTCAAGCAACAGATCCAGGGGAGTCAGTAGACCTCTTACCCCACTTTCACACATTTTGCATGAACATAATGAATCTAGTGTGGCTTCTCAATCTGAATTCCCCTAGACTTAGAATCCTGATCTCTATGCAATCAATGGAAGCTCAAACAAAGAGGTGACCGAAGCTACAATTTCATTGCAAATTATAAACTCCTTTTTCTTATAATCACAACAAAAAATGTCGCTGCCTTGATACCCTTTCCTCTCCCATTCCAGCCACAGGCAGAGGTCACATATGCCCTGTATTATGCTTAAGAGGATGCCGCAGCAACGAGATGGCTTTGCAAGTTGCCCATTGGTGGGTCTTTCTCTGCTCTTGCAGAAGTAATTTTGAAAACGTCACAAGGAACTCATTGCTATCCCTTTGCTATGCCATCAAGTACTTGATAAACACCATCATTTATTTGTGAGAAGCTGTTTCTCATTTCTTCAGCCTCCTCATTTTTTTCCAGAGATCTGGCTACCCTGATGGAAGCTAGGAAGAAATCAGAATCATGTTGTGTCATTGCTCTCTCCAAGTGGAATTTTTCCCTAGAATTTTCCAAGATTAATTTTTTCCCATACCAAAAACAGCTTTTGCCAAAGGATGGAAATTCCATTTTTCCATGACAGTTACAAAAATATGAAAAAGAAGCCTTATCATTGAATTCATCCAAATAAAGTTAAATATTTAGGCATACTTTACACAGCAGATGAATGCCTCTTAGGTCTTAGCTACAATTCTCTGCCTGAATCAAGTCCCAGTGTCCAGAGCTTGGCTTAAATTGCTTTTGTGTACATAGCAACTGATCTTTCATTTCTCAGTTGTTGCATTGCCATTACCTAACTACAAGTCCAAGTTTTAGCATTCCAGTTCTTCAGGGTAAATTCCATTATATGATGCTGACTTCCTAGAATGCACACTATTATTTCGGGGCCGGGGTGGGGGGGGGAAGGGGGAAGGAATTTTAAAAGGCAGGAGCTGTAATTCTTGTGGGTTTTGTTTGAGTTATAATCATACTTTTTTATTTGTGATAGCATTTTTATGAATAGGTGTCAAGGCTGGAAAAATGGAATCATGTCACTGGCACACCATTTGACAGACAAGGAATCTCAAATACAAGAAACTCACATCAGTGGCAAAAGACTCCACAAAATCCAGGACCGGTGGCAAGACTGGGCCATTCTTCAGTAATTCACAAATATCCCAATTTCAGGTACACAAGGGTTTCTTCTCTCTGACAGAACTCTACCAACAGGCTGATGACACTTTTGGGGTCGCCCTGTCTACAGGAGTACCAGCAGGACTAAAAGCCACCGGCAGGTTAAGATGGTGGCATTCTGTCCCCTTGGTCTGAAGGTGAAAACCTACCTTCTTAACCATCTGAGTAGCCTCACCGTCTTCTCACCGAGTTGCAAGGACAGAGGCAGGAGGGAAGCCTAACCAGAAACCTTCATGGACCTGATCTGCAGAAGGGCTACGCACCCACAGCTCCAGCTGGGGGTCACCCAGTTCCGCATCTTCACGTCCTCTGGCCATTAGGTCCATTCCCTGCCTTCAAACATCTCCTAGCTCCCAGAGGGCTGCTTCCCAGCTAGCTGTTCCCAGGTACCCTGCCTCACTCCCTCAGGCCAGGGGCTGCCGCGAGCCCCCACCTGATGTGGCATTTTCTACCTTCCAGCTCTCAGCAGACTGTGCTTTGCCGAGCGTTATGTATGGCTCCCACAGGCACCAGATTATAGCTCAGCTCTCTTACTAGGGCACCTTCTTATTAACTTTACTGCTCTGCGCTATGCATTACAGCCCCAAGCAGCCTGCGCACCCGCCAGCGCTGCAGCCAGACCGGGGGTTTGTCACTGCGAGGTGGGGGGGACACCAGGAAGAGAAGCTATGGCCAGCAACTGGCAAGCACAGATTTACAACAGCAGCTCGCCCGGGCTCTTCCTTCTCTCTCAGGAGCTAAAGGCTCTGTCTTAAGTAAATTCACTCACTAAATAATCCAGAAGGAACTTTTCAAAACAACTCCAAGCATTGCAAACAGGCTGCCAAGCCACACGCCTGCGCTCACCACGCAGGTTGTCCTGGTGTTATCTCGCCAGCAAGGCAGGGCCATAGAACCCACCTGCTCCAAAGAGACTGGTAAATAACCACTGTCCTCTACAGGCCATACGGTACCTCAGGATCTCTCTTCCAATTCCCTGTATATCCTTCACCTCTCCAAGCACATCTGTTGGTAAGCAATTTTCTTCCAAAGTACTGTGGGTGACAGGGAAAACCTATCAAGGCTTAAGAATCACATTCCGGTCCCTTAGCGCCTCAGGTAAAGGTTTCTTTCTCACTTTCGCACCAGAAGCTAAAGTTAGAGCAAGGAAAGGCAAAATGAAAACCTGGGATGGTCCTGAAGATCACGTTCTGTCAGAGGAAACTACAAGGGAAAGAGCCGTGACCCAGAGCGTGCCTAAGGACCTGCAGAGATAACCAACACTTGGAGGAATTTCATCAAGAAAATGGAGACACAAAAAAATTAATACACAGACAGTACTAAGGTTATAAACCAATAAGTAAAATTTATGTAGTTCTTTGAAGACATTCCCTCTCAGTAGACAGAGGGACACAACGCTTCCACAGAAAACATTACCTTCCTCCTCCACAGGAACTCCTGCAAAACGCTGGCCCTAAGAGCCACTTCAGACAAATAAGCACGAGGTCCCTGCCTCGCGCCTTCCCCCTGCCACACCAATGACACACCCACCCTTCAGCCACGCAGACCTTATGGATGCCTTAGGTCAAAGCTGGACTAAAGAGGAACAGTCCCCACTTCAGTTTCACACATCCTCTGGGTATTGCTATAACCTCCATCAAGATGAGCATCGTTGCTCGCTTTGCTTCCCAGGAGGCAAGGCAGAGCGAAGTGTTATCGCATCAGCATCTTGTATCTTTGTTTGCAATTCCACAAAGTCCTTTTGCTTCCCAGCCCCTATGCACATCTGGGTAGGCCCTTTCTGGGGCAACCCAAAGGGCACAGAAAAAAACAACTCTGCGACCCCGTAACTAAGGATTTCCTTGAGCAAGGTGTTAGCAGACAGACTTGCGTTGTAGCAGCAGACAGCGTTCAGCTGCCTGACATTGGTGGCCTGCGAGGGACAGGGAAGGACATCACCTCAGGAAGTCTGGGGCTTAATCCAGAGCGAAAACAAATAGCTGGCTATTAACCTACAGCACATAAAGCTTTTGAAAACCTGGCACGAGGGAGTGAATTGCTTTCCTGGTAATCACTGCTCATTTACCTCTCCCATATCTCTGATTATGCTGTTCTGAGACACTTGCTAATGGCCAAAGCCTCCCTCCCTTTCTGCTTTCACACTGTTGACCCCTTTGCTTTTATAAGTTCCTCAATCACCCCAAAGTCAGCAGTTCCAATTCCTGACGTGCTCTTCACGTCCCCCCTTCACACATGTTTACAGGGCCGATGCCTTGCCTTGTCTCCAGCCCTCTTTAAGCAAAAGAGCTGCCTCGTTCAAGGGTAAGCTGGGTGACAATCCCATCACCAGTGCCAACATGCTGCTTCCCTCTCACAAAGTGCCTCAGTCCCTTGCTATCAATCCGGTATTTTAAAATTAAAGAGCAAATATGAGCCCCACACATCAGTAAAACATCCAAGGGATGGGAAATAACAAACTTGCAGCTGTACGGTGTAAAAAGCTCCTGCAGACCTTTCCCATTCCCTGCCAGACATAGTCTGGGGTTTCATCCATGCACACGCAGGGCTCCGCGGTGCGCCGTCCCAGCAGGGCACGCACGGCTGCAGGCAGCGGCACACGCGTGCTCCCAGCGGGACACTGGCCACCAGTGGGGCCACGGTGTCTGAAAGGCTTTGAGGATACAGGCTGCAGCAGCACGAAGATCGGTGAGGAGCAAACTCATCCTGCGCTAACAATAACCATCGCAGATCCTTTCGTTGTTGAACGCACGAGTTAAAGACTACGGAGACTCAGGGGAAAGCTACGTCACTGGCCGCCGCTGGACATTTGGGGCTTTTTCTTGGTTTAACGGCTTTGGTCTGGACAAACCACTGCGGGTAACAGACACTTGACAGCGCGGTTTGGGTTGTATAACGGTTCATCTGCTTAAAGCAGACGCAAAAAGCATTAAAAGTCAAAGTAGTGTCCGTTGTCAGGGAAGCCTTGGGTGCGCTGCACGGCAGCAGGGCACAGCCTCAGCCTGCCCTTCCCCTGGCCAGAGCTGCCCGCACGCCCCGCGGGGCCGGG
This sequence comes from Falco naumanni, assembly GCF_017639655.2. NCBI lineage: Eukaryota > Metazoa > Chordata > Aves > Falconiformes > Falconidae > Falco > Falco naumanni. The sequence goes on from NC_054060.1 coordinate 69,473,119, forward strand.
GACCGGGGGCCGGGGGCTGTCCCCAGCCGGGCGGGCAGCGGTTTAGCCGAGCTGCCAGTGCCACCTAGTGCCACCGCCGCGCCTCCGGCTCTGCCAGCTGCAGGAACGGTCCTAAGGTTCCTGGCAAACCCCGATTTTTCATGCGGAAACCAATCCTTGTTGATACCGCTATAGATTTTTCCTGAGCACAGATCAGACTTGCTGTAATGAGGTGGGGGGTTTGGGGGTGTGTGTGTAGGCTGACGGATGAGCTACCCCTCCTCTCTGCGCTGAGCCGGGCTTTCAAATACTGTGTCAGTCACACTCGGTGAACTGGAATAGCATTCCTGTTTATCTGGTTTTGGTTAGGACCCAGAGATTTTTCCCAGGGAATGAGGTCTCTGGAGAAAAGGCAGTAGCTATAGTTAAGCAATAAAGTGAACAGTGCTCATTAGCTTCAGGAATTAAGAGGTGGCTGCAGATATAACAAGTGGATTTGGCTTTGTTTTCCTCTCGTACTATTCTGCTCCTTTTCTAGGTACGACTTACAGCATTTTTTTCAATGAAAAGAAGGGAGAGAGCCTGGAGGTGAGTATTTCTGAGGACATATTATGGCCTCAGGCTTTTTATAGAGGCGTTAACACAACCCCTCCTACCTTGTTAAGTCATGGTAAGTACACAGGGCCTGATACAACTCCAGGGAGAGCTTTACACCACTCCCTTATGTGTTTCTATACCAAACAAGGTCATTTCCAACCTCTCCTACCCAACTCCATCCTACTGGTTCTATTAAAAAGGCAGCTGTGAAGCACACTGCACGTTGCCTTACCTCCTTCAGATTTCCTTGCAGGCAGTGGCATCTGTTGGTGAGTTGTGTTTCAGCTTGCTTGACTCCACCACTTTTCCCTGTTTTTTCCCTACTGTGGGACTGCTGGACAGAGAAACCAGAGGACACCAACATACTGCTGGTACACAGAATGCAACCCCTGTGGAAAGACACACGCCCATAGCGTGACTGTCAGTAGAGGCAGAGCATCATCACTGTAGGTGACATGGAGAATATAAGAAGGCGGCATGTTTGACAGCGGATTCAAAAGGAAATAAAGCCACCCCTCCCAGTTCCCCCATCACTAACGCAGAGCTGCCAAGCAGAGGCAGATCTGCAGCAGCTGGCTTCCGAGCACAGGTTTCCCACTTACCCTTTCCATAGGAGGTGACACTGAGCTTTCCATCAGTGCTTTTAGTCTCTGCAGGAAGGAAGTTAAAGCGACATCTCTGTTTTTAAACCATTAAGCAAAGTGCTCAGTGCCACTACATCCCTGTGTTGCACCTGTTTTCCAATGAGGAAACTGAGGCATGGAGTAAACTCAGGACACCACGTTAGGAACAAATACCATATTGTGGCCTCCAAGACTCACTTAACTCTTCACATTGCTCACATTCATTCTAGGTTGCATAGGTACTTTGAAAAACAGTTGCAGTTTTCTATCCTTTGACTGATACACTCCAAATCTCCAGCCACCACTCACTTAAAGCTCTGGTAACTGTAGTGAATTTAAGTGCTATTTTAAAAAAAACAAACAAACAAACAGAACTACCCAGGACTGCAAGCAACGCTCCATAATCACTTAAAAGCAAAACAGTACATTTTGAAAAGCAGGTAAATTCATTATATTCTGCATTCAGAGCACTGTCCCCAAAAGGGATAAAAATAGAGAATCTCCAGGTCATCAGAAATGTACAGCATGCAACACACACTTCTCTTATCTGCAGTAGAGGGTACTGGTAATATTTACATGGTACTGAGCTCCTTGCAGGATTCAAGAAGTGGGATGTGGTCCATAATCTTTTGAAACAAGAAGGCACAGGGAGAAAAAGACATTTCAGTTAGACAATGCAAGGCTAAAGCCTCACAGGGAAGAACGTCATCATCATCACACTTATCAGCAGCACATTGGTGGAAGCTAGCAAGTTTTGCAGAGAAACTGCCTTCTGAAATGACCCAGTATGGATTACCCCCAAGCAGAAGACTTCATAGGCATCTGAGGATGCACTATGTGCTCGTGGGGAGGTCACTAAACACATAATTGCTTTAATTAGGTTTTAACGTAATAAAAGCAAGCCAGCACCCTTTCTGCATGGGGGTCGTTGGCGAGGGCGGGGCGGGACACACGTGCAGGCTTGGGAAGCAGGCTTCATAGCCCATGAACCTGTATGAAAGCATTCACCTAATCAAAGCATTTTGTCTCTCCAGGTAGAATCATAGGCATCTCATGAAGGACTCAAGGCACCCCAAAAGTAAGTACTAGAGTTCAACAAAAGTTAGACACATTATGCAGTATCGATCTCGTTTATATCATGAATTGGGAAGAAAAGCTGAACTATCTCCCTCCACTCCTTACACAGATCATAAGCAAAAGTAATGTTGTTTTAACCTTGTTTTAAAATCAATAACAGAATAGCCGCCTGCAAAAGAGAAGTGGAAGCTCTCCCACCCTTCTGTCTCAGCACTCATCTAAGGCAGGCTCCAAAAATGTACAACAGGAAAAAAAATTATCTTGCTTGGCAAGGAGATGGGCTGAGTGATCATCAGGGTATCCCCGGCCTCCTCCTCCTGGTACAGACTTGCCCCGCTGCGTTGAGCAAACTCCCCATTAATGCTGGAATTTTATTTTTTTTTTTTTAATAAAGTATCAGCTGAGCAGTGAGAAAAAACTTGTTGAACCATTAAACTGCGAACTTAGACTGAAAGGAAACGGGGAGCTTATGCCAGACGCATCGTGCATCCCAATGCAGCTTTACAGACCTCTGCACCAAGGCATTAGCGTGCACCTCAGCTCTGCACAAAAGCCGCCTGACCTCCTGCTAACGAACACTACCACTTACTGCCCCCACTACGGGAGCAATCACATCAGAAGGGAATACGGACATCCCTAACAGGATTTGCTCCTCATCATTGCTGCGTACCCTTTCAAATGACTCTGTTAACTGTATAATCAAGCTAAGAGCTACAGAGCTGCTCCCGTGCGATCTCAGACTGGCCGGTGTTACACAAAGCTTCCTCAAACCTTGGAAGGACGGTAGCAATAACAGAGAAACATTTTCCCCTTTCTTCCAACTCTGCTGCTATGCTAGTAAGGAGACTTTCCACAGCCAGGAGCGGGCCTGATTCACACATCACAGGCATGCCTTTCAGCCACAGAACCTGTTGTCATGTTTTCTACCCTTTTCTAATCCTAGCGTTCTTGGAGAACGGCAGTCTCTAATTAGCTGAACAACATTTGCTTCTTAGCAGCAATGAAGTCTTGTATTCTCTATGGGCATTCGAATTAAATTATTGTTCATGGAGAACAGCAAGGAAGATGACACTTCCCAGCAGGAACTGAACAAAGTCAGGCTAAACCTGGCTTGTTCTTTCCTTTTCCCCAAATTATTTGGGTACACATGCACACAGTTTGTTGGGGGGTTTGTTTGTTGTTATTTTTTTAAAGAGACATTTTGGTGTTATCTTCTCTTGGACCACCAAGGTCTCCCAGACCACAGCTGCACACCAGCCTGGCGTACTAGGTTCTGTTTTCTCCTGCAAACCCTCAAAAGTTAGCGCTGTCCTGAGCCATCCCCTACTACAGTTACACATTTGACATGCATCTGTGAGCACAGTAAAATGAAAATTACCGTTTTCCTGCTCTAAGTGAAGTTTTCACTCTCAGTCAGGTACACTTGAAACTAACAGAAAAAGAATTTAAAAAAAAATAAGTCCACACACTCTAACAAATACTTTTAGGTTACTTTCATCTCCACTTTCCAGCGATACGTCTGAGTTTAGCCTGGGGTGCTCAAAAAAGTAAAGGACAGGTTTCACGTGGTAGTTGCAAAGTTACTTGGAGCCCCTTGACAAAATTGATGTTTGGGTTCTGGATCTGTTTCTAACCTTAGCCAAACATAATTCCTTGAGGGGAAAAAATAGCATTTCAAGGCTGTTTGTCTTAGCCACTATGAAAACCACACAGAAGTATCTTGGCACGCTGTGAAAGCTTGGCAACACTGCTGCAACACACTTTTTCCACTCCTCGATTGCCAGTAGGTGTTTTGGGTTTTTTTTAAAATGCAGGTTCAAGAAACAACACCTTTATTGTTTCAGTGGCACTTGAGCATAAATGGAGGGAACATATCTAGTGGCAAGAGGAACTTGCTTATGCTAACTTTTCATGCATTACCAGTACGGACAGGATGACTGCTAAGGCTCCAGCCACACACAAAAAGCATCTAACCTTTGGCTAAGTTCTCTTTGTTAAGAAAATGGATAACCATTTGCATTTTACCTCTCTGTTTCAGCAAGCCCTGACATTAATTGGCACATGATATTTCTCCTCGTCAAATATCATAGTATAGTCAAAACCTTAAAAAAGCTGCCTGATGACTCCCCTACAAGCCCAGCAAGTCTTTTAAGATTAGGGGTTTGGTTGGATTTTGTTGGTGGTTTTGTTGTGGTTTTTTTTTTCCCACAACCTTGCCCCTGCCCACCACTCCCAGCATACGCTAGATTTGTATGAATGTAGTACTTACAAGGGGGTTAAAAAAACCCAACCAAACAAGAACACAACAAACCCAAAACATCTAAGGGAGGATACTAACATCTCCAAGCACCATCCCTCTTTGCCCATGCTGCTGAAATCAAAGACAGCAATAATTATGGTGGCTATTTTCACCACACACATTTTATGCGCACCCCTCCAGAAAATGAACTGCAAATAGAAATTTCAGGTAAACCGATGAAAAATTACTAAGTGAAAACAACCTACCTGCTGCTACCCTGCAATAAAACTAATTCAATAAGGAAGGAGAAAACCACTACCACTCCAAATCAAATTCTGAACTAGAAATTTACTTGTGATACAGTGAAACCAGGAGGCGGCTGCCAAAGGAACCATCATCAGTAGCCTAAAGGTATAGAGTCTCCTGCAATTTTAAAGCTAGGAAGTCCTGGTGTTCTGCAGGAATTTGAAAATCCCAAGAACCGCTAATTGTGTCTAACCTCAAAGGTGGGGTGGCAGAGAAGGGGCAGAACTGATCTGGATGCAGTGTTTGTGCAGGTGGTAACACATACCTGGTACTGGAAGACAGTATTTCCACGGTAATTTGTATGTACCGGCGTGATGGCCTGGAAAACATGACAAGCTCTATGGAATTTCTGCCCCCCTTTTAAAGGTGAACCCATAAGTTTGGGGGCGGGGAGGGAGTGGAGGGATGGAGCACATTTGAAGCTAGATTCAAAAGTATATTCCATAAAACCTCATCTGAGCTTTAAAAGTACACCCGTACAGCACTGTCTGCTTCCATACCTAGGAACAAGACTTTTCAGCTAGATCTCACAAGACCTTAATACTCAGCAGTTTTGCATGACTGGCCCTCAAATACAATTTAATTCCCTTAACTAAATGCAAAAAACAGACAAAAAAAACCCCAAACAACAAAAAAAAAAAGAAGCAAAACATATATTGAGCGCTATAAAAAAAAAATTCATTTTATCAACAGCACAAGTGATAATGCATATGGATTTTGAGATATTTGTTAATGAGGACTGTTTGGCTATACAGTGTCAGAAAAACTCTTCCAAGCCAATTAAGTTAATGCCAAGCATATTTATCAAGAATCACAATGGAAAAATTGTCAGCTTTCTTACTGGAGAAAACCAAGACGCATTTAGAGAAGGATTCTGCACAAATAAAGGGGGTTTAAGTGTTTTATTTGTCCATTTGGAATGATTAGTATTTATAATCAACAACATAAATCCACCCCTCAGTGAAAGACCTGACAGCTTGTTACTGCCAAACATATTGCAGCCAGCTGAAGGGTGAAGAATTACAGACATATAAAGATGAATAACATTATATCACCATTAAATCACACTGTTCATAACAGTTTAATCCTCTAACATTATAAATTAAAAGATTAGGAAAAAAAATCAACACTTCCAGTGATAAAGTACATTGTGTTTAAACAGTGCAGTTTATTACACTAGTGCATTAAAAGTAAAAAACACCTGGACAGCTCCTTTGGAATAACTGCATCATTGCTGATCTCTCTCTTACACAAACACTGCTTGCAGCCACACAAGCTACCAGGAAGTCCAAGAAGTATCCTACTGGGAAAAATCCATCACAGCTAAAATAAGCTTATTCTGAGAAATACTTCTCCTATACTCATATTACTTGAATATGAGGACCTAAAGTTAGATTCCTTCACATCTGGAGTTACCAGTGACATCCCTTCAGAAATCAAGCAAGTAATGACAGATTTGCATCCATACTTCAACCATCAAATGAAACTACAGTGGAAAAATGGCTTTCATTTTTCACCCAGCTAAGTAAATAGTTACTTAATATTTGGAAGCCTTCCACAGGAGTGTTAAAGTTTAGTGGTTTGGACCATTTTTCAAGGTTACTAGCATGTATGGAACTTGCACGTATGACTGACTCCTAACCAGTCAATAGCAATATCAGTATAATAGCTAAAAGATAAAAAATATTTTACTTATTAGAGATGGAATTTTGATAACTCTTCTCCAAAAGCTACTTTGGAAGATAACCTTTATAAAAGTTTTCCAATAATGATTCGTATTACTCTAACTCTGTATTAGATGACAACTTCAATGCACACTTGAAACAGCCTCCAAAATACAGTGGATCAAAATAATAATCTGTATAAATCAAAGTACCCTGCAAATCTGTTTCTCAAGATATCACCTGCCACAGATGCCTTATCAAGTCTGTGGGACTACTTGCTTGTCAATTAAATTGGATGTGAATGTGAAAAGTAGACGGACACAGAGGGAGTGTTTCATTATGCTAACAGACATCATCTTCATTCCAACCAACAGCAAACAAGAAAAAATCAGAAACCAACTGAGTTTGGAATGTGTGTGACGAAAATCCCATTCAGTACCTCATTATATTCTCAATTATTTCTTTTTTTGGGGGTTGCACTTGGGAAAAAAATAATGAAGCAACAGCAAAACAGAATCCCTCCTTTCCCAAGGATCTGAAATCACCTCTGAACTTTACTCTGTAACACCTAAGAAAAGTTTAAAAACAGCTGCTATTGTGTCCTTACTACCGCCTGGCACACTAAACAACTCTGTCTGCATCCACCTGCTGTCACTCACCTCATGAACAGACTGCAAGCTCTTAAGGGCAAGGGCTATTTTTTATTTTCTTTTATAACAGGATGTGACAGTATCCACATCTCCTCTGTGCTACAGTAATAACAGGCTAAACAACATTGTTATGCTTTCATTATTTTCTGCTCTAAGCTTTAGACCCATCAAAAGCGAGAGGTCTTTGCCCAAGTTTCTAGGAAAAAAAGGCCAGTTTTTCCACATGTGACCTCACTTGGAGCATCCACCACGCAAAGTTTTTCTTTGTATCACCAAAAAAACCCACAAAACTATCATTAACGAGCAAGTTACGGTATCTCTACGTCCATTTCAACCCTTTCATTGGAAAGAGGAGGTAGTTTCGAAGTAAGGCACACCCTGCACTGCCTAACCAGCCACAAGGCACATTTCCGTTCCACAGAAGATATGATCTATTTTAGGGCTCGCAATGGAAGCTGGAAGAAGCAATCAGGAAGAAATAATCAAATGTAACGTCTAGTCTCAGACTGTAGCAGAAAATCTGACCAAAAAATATTTTTTTTATATCCCTACAGAAAAACTTGGTACTTCAAATGAAATTTGAGAATGACAGACCTGCAACAGTCTGGGGCCACTGGCTCATAGGGTTTAATGGCATTTAATTCTTTCTTTCAGAGTGAAAGGAATGGACACAATCATGTAACTTAAAAATGCAGCTTCAGATGCTCTGTTTTCTGTTAACTTCTGAAGTTATCTTAAAAGTGAGATGGGAAGTTAAGATGTTATTAAAAGAGATTTAAACGCATTATTTTGTTTTCATCATTACCTTGAACTAAATTTTACCCCCCAAAAATCGAAGGGCAAAAATCCCATAGGAATCAGGGGATAAAGTTACAGTCACGTTGACACCTATTCAAGTAAACCTTTAACAAGTAACAAGGACAGAATTCAGATTCCTTGCCAACAGATCAATCTCAGCATAGCATTAAGTTGTCCTCAAAGTCTGAACTGGCTCTTATTCAAAGTAACATGAGAAGTGGGCTCTCCAAATACAAAAGCCACCTCAGCTAGCTTCAACGTGAAAGTTGTCAAACTGTGCAAACTCAAACGAGCGAGTTCCCATAGCAGCCCAGCCGTTACTTGGTTCAGAAACGGTGACATTCTCCCAGAGTGGATAACCATTTAACAGTCCTGAGGCAGAAGTGCCCTGTCAAAAAAAAGGAGAAAGTTAGCTTTGTAAAATCCAGTGATTGTGTTGACACTGAGCCTATTCACATGGGAGAAGAGACAGGGCAGAAAGATGTCAAATCTGCTTTCAACTACATTTCATGCATTTTCCATGCAGGAGCACATTTAAATATTGCATAGAAACCTCCAGTGCCTATCAGCCCTGTGAAACAGATCTGATGCCTTTACAGTGAATATATAAAAGGCTCATCTAACTCACAGCTTTGCAAACTCAGTGTAGAATCTGAAAGGTAAACTGGTTTTCCTCTTCTCTTTGTGTCAGGCTCCCTCAAACAAGCCAACTATCAGTGCCAACCTGGTACTGATTCTGCAAAATTAGGCAAAAGTCAAAAGGAGAGAGATGTATTTTAGTCGTTAAGCTGAGAGGAAGAAGGGACAGCAGAACTTTCAAGTATCATTCAAGCCATTAAAATTAAACACTGCGTCAGGAAAAGTTATGATTTATCTTGTCAGTGTTCCACTAAACAACATTTAGAAAAAAAGTGGTTTTACTTGTATTTCTTAATCTGAAAGACAGGCACAGGTAAAAGCAAAGAATGCCTTTCAAGAAGGAGTCAGCACAAGAATTCTTTAAAGAGAGCTCCACACTCTTCTCATGACATCACAGGCATATTTGGTACAAAATACTTTAACAGCACAGATGGAAGTTTGTTGCGTCATTTTTAAATCGCCACCGTTTTGTGTTTTAAATGATTTATGTTCATCTTCAGCACCCCATTCAGGTTAGCAAATGTCTTGGCCCGTTTTAAAGATGGCAATCACTGTCATAAGCATGGGTGTAGAGAAGCCAAAGGCAACCTATGTCCATTCCAGTGAATGCCTCAGGTGTGAGCATCCCTTTGTCTCCCAACGTGAAAGCACAAATGACAGCTTCTAATACTCACTGACATTTCAGGATGAGGGAAAGACTCCGTGCATAATTTTAAGACAGTTTGCTTCCGCAGATCTCTCCAGCTAAGATTCAAGCTTCCCCACACTTCAGGCCACATTACAGTTGCAAGGGTTATGTTAGGCAAAAGGATTAGGCATTCAGCGGAGGAACTTAAAGCTGTTTAGTGACTTGCACTAATGTCACACCCAGCTAAGTGCACAGGTATATTTAAAGTAGAGCTTGGGACTACTTTCCTCACCAAATGACGACTGCCAGCAGCGAGGGGTGGGGGCGGAATGTGGACAGGCTTCTTATTAACTGTGGCCCATTTTTACAGCACTATGCCCATGCTTTTTCAGTATAGGAAAGAGGGATGGCGGCTCATCTTGAGTTCCCCAGTCCTTAACTAGCTCCCATACAAGGCCTTAGCATGCAAAAGGAATCTGTGGGAGCCAGACTTGTAAAACAGGCTATTTATTAGTTTACTGACAGTCTTCAGATCAGGAAGTCAGGTCATGATCTCTTCATTAGATTAAACAAAAGATTTGCCTCTCTAGCCCTCTTATCTCCCTCCAGCTTTCAACTCATCTTTCCAGTTATTTTCTATATCCTCTCCAGTTTCTCGAGATGTCTTTAAAAATACAGGCAGCAGAACTTGGTATGGTATTTTAATATTGGTTTAAAAAAACATAGATATTATTTATGTTTTAGATAGGGCAAACTAATCCAAGTAGACAGTCAATACTATAGCACAGTTTTGTCTAAGCAACTTAAGACTGGAAGTTTCATAACTGGTTTTCTAGCTTTTTGCTTGTGTCTTTACCTGGATGTTGAGAGTAAGCGTGTGCCACACGTTATCCCGGACACCAGAAAGTCCTTTCATTAATATTTCTTCTCCAGCTGCAAAACACACTTAAAGTTAGCAAAGTGTTACTTCACCCCTTTGCTGAGACTGATAAATACACCAAGCCAAAGGAACATAATACCTATTTTTCAGAAATTTTTTCAGTCCTATTGTTCAGGACTGACATCTTACCAATTTCAACTGCACCATGGAAGCCTTAACACACAAGCCTGGTCTCTACATTATCAGTGCATTATCCTGTTTTGCCAGGACTGCTTCTCCACTGAAATCTCCAATGCTCTTGGGTATCTGGCCTGAGATAAGGATTCCCTCTCTAATAAACGTATGGGTTCGTGAAGTGTGACAGTAGCTATTGCTCTGCTTGTTCTATAGATCTGCTTCTTTATGTATTGGATATTTTTTAAATCAGAGGGTTTCAACTGCCACATCATCATGTTGCTTTGTTCTAGTGAAAATTTAAACTAAGCAAAAATTGGGTGTGACCGACACCTGGATGGAAGACCTGAAAAAAGATTTAAAAATGAAGTGCAACAAGTAGAATCTTCAATTATTCAGTAGACAGCTTTAGCTGTAAGTTAATTTAACATTCAGGCTCCCTTCTAGAAAAATATAAAGACCACTGAAAATATCTGTACAGAAAAAATTACCATATTGTGTAACAAGTATCTCAGTCTGAAATAATGAGGTGGTTAATCAAAATCCTCTCATTTCATCTAGGAAAAACTACTTCTGACAGCCTGAGAAACTAATTGGGTAGTGTTGTTATGTCTTATTAAAAATAAATATTGGAACTGATTCTGAACATCAGTATGTTTTTACATACAGCTGAAACTTAAGTTGTTATGGAGTTAGACATTGCAAAGTTTGTGTAGGGAGCACCACTACATTAAGAGAAGCTCATGTAAAGCCTACTTTATGCTACCCATCCATGGTAAAAATGGAAAATAAAATAATAATTTAAAAAAACAAACAAAAAACCAACACCTCTACACCCACCCCCAAAAATTAGGAGAAATGAGAAGCTACAGGTACAACATAGAAATTGAGACTATTTTTAAGGTCCAGTAAAGTAAAATGGGTCATTATAGGCTGTCTTCGTATTAGATATACTGTAGATCTAAAAGTTGCACTCGACTCATCAGAAACCATTGAAAATTTTAATTTATATTCATGAAGTGAGAGAAAATGCATTTAAACAACAAAACCTGCCACTATTTCAAAGCAAATTAACTTCTAGCTATTGAAGCATTATAACACACTTTTGTGTGCTCTATAGATGAACACATACGAGTGTTAGCATCACAAGCAGAATTTGCTCTCACTCCACTGAGCTAGACCACTAACAATGCATAATTTGTGGAAACAGCAGGCCACTCATCAGCATCACCTGAGCCAGATGTACGTACATTGACTTGCACTTTTCTACAAGACAGCCACTGCATTTCAAACAGAATTTTCTTTTTAGATGTAGTATAAGAATACAGATCAAACCTTTGTGTAATGAATATTGTATCAGAGTATTTATGAAAAGCAAAATAATTTACATTTGCTAGTGTAAAATAGGTTTTGTCAGCAGAAAAATAATTATCCAGAAATGTGAGAAGTGGACAAGCCAGTAGCCTTCAGATGCTCTCTTCATATACAAAATGTGGCCACCATTAGAGCAGAATAGATTAAATTCATAGCGATGAGAAGTGAATTACAAAATCTGAATGTTAGTCATATTTGGAAGACTATCAAAATGACACGTCCATATGTCAACATCCACTGTAGCAGAGCTGCTTACCTAGGTCTCCAGTGACTCTGTAGGTGCCATCTGCAAAAACCCAGAAGAAAACTCCTTTGGTACGTCGAACGTATATCCCACCATTGTCAACTCTTCCTGCAATAAACACGCCCCCATCACGTTGTTTTTCTATGTAGATGTCACAAGTGACTGTCATGTTTACCCTATAAGGCAAGTTCAGCGTTTTAACAAGCAAGGAATTGGTTATTTTGAGGAGGCAGTAGGTAGAAGAGTATTCCCTATGTAGTACAGCAACTTTTTAAAGGAAAGATTTAGCAATCCAAATTGTGACCTACAGGTGCCAGATGCACAGGATTTGTCTAGACTGGTTGTTTCCCACCTGTAAGCTCATAGATTATTTTTATTTTTATTTTTTTCGGAAGAGCAATTCTTCCCAGAAACCAACAACAAAATGAAATGTATGGTCAGCAACTTTCAATTCCTAAATAAATAAATAAAAAATAATAAAAAAACAAACCAAAAAACAACACGACGAAGGACTGCTTAACAGAGGGCTACAGAAGAAAACATCAGGTAACTGAAGAACAAACTCCAGTTACATAAAGTGGCATTCTGGGCTTCAGAGCAAAGTGATTCACTCACTCATCCAAGCCAGAAATTAGAAGCATGTTCTGAAAAAGCATTTGGGTGATCAATCATCTAATCAAAGTGAAAAAAAAATGATAGAACAGGCATTTTAAAGAATATATCAAAAGATTTAAGCTAGACTTCCAAAGACAAGAAAAAATTTTAAGCATAACGTTTATTATTACTTACTATTACTGAACCAATTAGTTAACATGCTCTCTCACAAATGTTTTTTAGTTTTAAATAAACATTATGCTAAAATATGTTGCTTGATTCCAAATTACCATCATTATAGCTCCTAGAAAGAACTGCAGTCCTAACCATACTTTTATCAAACCTGCCAATCTGTTACATTTACCCAGAAATGAAACTGTTTTAAGTAGCAGTTGAACCAGATCCACACAATTCTAGGAACTGCTCAGAAGGTGGCAGTCTGCAACAGCTGTAACTGCGTTAACTCCCAGACTATTTCACTGATAGGAGACTGATCAACTTGCTAGCAATCAAGACAACTCAAAACCAAGTGATTCAAACGGAATCAATTTTTTTGTCCCATTTAAAAACACAATGAAACTCAGTGCACACTTGGAATTAGGATTCTGACTCTGTCTTTGCAGTACTCTAACCCAGATCCATTATTCTGAAAAATCAGCTTGAACAAATATGCCCAGCAGGACATTAGGGGAAAAGAAATTTCCAAGACTAATGCAGCAGTGGGCCAGGCTACCAAGAGATGTGGCAGACTCTCCACCCTTGGATGCTTTTAAAACTCATTTAGATAAAGACAAAGGTGATCTCCTAGAGTTGGCAATAGTTCTAAGCAGGGCTCAATGACTTTTCTAAGTCCCTTTAAGTCATAATTTCTACAGAGTCTGAATGGAAAATCCTTCTGTCCAAGAGAAATGAGACTTGAGACATATAAACTGGTTATAATTCACACTGGTAAGGAGGACATTTCCCCACAGGTCACTAGAAAATAGTATTTACATACCACCGAAAATTTCCTATGACACTGATGGTCTGGTCTGCATCAGAAGCCCAAGTGATGGGTCGCTGAACCACCACCTGGCGGAGTGTGAACACATGATCTCCTGGGTCAGAAGCATTTATGAAGTATTCAAACACACCTGTCTGATCCGCAAAATTTGGGGCTTCACTGAAAGGTGGATTACCTGTTCAGAAAGTAAAATACAAATAACACCAAAACATTAATTTTCTTCTGTGTACTTGTTTTCAGAAATTTCCTCTGAAAATACTCTCCAGAATTTTGACTATCAAAGCACAGTCTCCAAAACTGAAGTTTTGGGAGTTGGAAGGAAGTTTTAGGTTTGCTTTTGTTTTTAAGCAGACCCCAGGAAATTACTTTCTTCTCTACCTTCCTTCTAAAAACTAGTTCACTATAATTATGAGCTATAGCATTTCCATCAAGAATTTTAAGACTGTTAGTGACCACCCAGTTAAAACATAGAATTAAATATACCTCACTGCAACTAAGTATACAGGTGTAAGTTACAAGAGAAGTAGGTATAAATAAAAATAAAACACATATTCAGACTACTTCATGTCACATACATTAAAGGACTCAACATAATTGTTATTGCCCTCCTACATTAAGACTACATTTGTGTGTGAATTAAGTTTTTGGATGAGAGAATTCTGACTTACGAATATTGAAATCATCTTTGTAATTTGAAGGAAAGGGATGAGGTGGTGGAGGCTTTGGGCAACCACATTTCTGCCCTGTCTTGAGTGTGGTTAAAGTGTAGACTTCATCCACATTTAGATCTAAAGAAAAACTTCCCTTCCACACCTGGAATTGAAGAAAGCTCAAGCTGCAAAAAATCAAACAACTAAATAACAAAATACCCAATTTCCTGAATTAAAGAAGATCCTCTAAAGTCCTGATTTAAGGCCAAAATCTTGTCATCTTGCCTCAGCATATAATATCTCTGAGCTACATTGAAAACCCCTTTCCCCCAAACTCTTTGTTACCTCCAGGTAAGCTTCTATACAGCTAGTAAAATTGTAGTCAAATGGAGCTAGTAAAATATGCCCTAATTATGTAGTTTAGGCATGAAAGTCCAGGATTTCCAGCAAAGGGGGAAGAAACACCTGAAATTGCTGAGACTATAATTAAAATCGATCAACTTACCTTTACAGGACAGAGTTGCTGGAACAGACTAGTGTTTCCAGATTCAAAACCAAGTCTAGAATGCCACACTTGAAGGGTTTCCACCATATACTATAAAGAAACACAATATTTAAAACAAAAAAAACCCTCACCTTGAATATTCACCTTAAGTTATATCAGTCCTCTAAGGGTGTCCATTTTTGTTATTTTAGACTGTTTATCACATTAGAGGCCACCACCCTGTTCAGCTAGCCGTTACATACAGCTTATCCTTCTACAGATTTTATGTCAATAAGCCATTGTCCTAACATGCAGTAATGTTGCTTATAAAGACAGAAAGCATTGCAATCACATATACAATATTTAGCTTCTCAATTACTAACACGGTATCTCTTTACTAGAAGCTCTCTGCCTAGGAGCAGCCAGGCTGAAATAACCTCCTGCTAATTTTGCTTTAATGGGACCTTTAGTTTAGTTGCTGATTCTTTGATATCCATTCCTGACCAAAGTACTTTGCTTACAGACCTCCAAACTTCTGTAATACTATGTTATATCAACTACATCAGTTACAGATTTTAATCATATCTAACCCCTATAATTTTTTTAGTTACCCAGATGAACAACAAAGAAAACAAGCTAGAGTTTGGTTTGGATAAGCAGTTTGATACTTCCTCAAAGGGAGCTGTGTATTACACTGAACTACTTTTCCAAAGCAAACCATTATATTGTCAAAAGTATTGTCCAAAGTACCACCTCCAAAATTAAATTAATGCCACCAAAAATCAAATTCCAAATAAGTAAACACTTTCAGCTTCTGAGAAGCAATCATCCAAATCAACTAACAAAGACTCACTCCAGTTTACAATGTCAAAGTAATGTTCACATTTCAGAGGGAAATTCAGTTCAGCAAGATTACAAAAAAAAACCAAAACCGGGAGATTCTCAGAATCTTTTCACAGGATGGAAGAACATAACCTACAGGATACAATCAACTGCAGTTACTGCCCTGGCAAGGAGCTGGTACCAACTAGAAAGGTCACAGCCATGCTGGCTGCTCAGACTATGTCAGCATGTCACAGCACCCAGCCTTGGAATAAATCCTAAAAAAAAAAAATCCGACTGCATTTCTGTTCTTGGGAATTTCTTCTTTGATGTATAGATGATTAGACTGGGATGTAGTAATTCTACTAATTCAGTTATGGCATCACATCTCATGCTAAAAGCAGAACTAGAATGCTTCAAACTGCCAGATGTATAGCAGCCTCTAGTATTGGAGGTAAAGAATTCCAGTTTCCTCCTAACTTGTGACGTTGTCTTGCATGTATTTGATTAAACTAATTTTAC
The DNA here is from genome assembly GCF_017639655.2 of Falco naumanni. NCBI lineage: Eukaryota > Metazoa > Chordata > Aves > Falconiformes > Falconidae > Falco > Falco naumanni. Next base: position 69,489,066 of record NC_054060.1, read on the forward strand.
CAGAATAATCAAAGGTATTCAAGATCTACTTACAAACGACCCTTTGAGGTAGAAAGTTGCTCTCTGAGGTTTCACATCAAATTGAGGCAGTGGAGGCCTGATACACTGAGAGTGATTATGAGTCTGAAGAAAAAAAGTAAATGTAACAGAAGGAACATACATACGTTACTGGAATGCATCACATGGCAATGTTCATGAAAAACATACAGCATAAACTGAAAATAAAAAAGCAACATAGGATCACTTTGCAACTATTTATTTCACTTTTATCTACTAACTGCAATTATACTAGCTTAAAAAATTTATTTTGAATACTGTTCAATAAAGCATATGATTTAATTTCCTCCAAGAGTGTGTCAACAAATTAAAGGCAATTTGTGATCTAAAGATGACACATGCGTTGGTCTCCAGGAAGATCCAACTAGCTATTTAAAGTTTAGCTAGAAAAAAGGACCTCTAGTAATCTCACTAACAAATCTACAAGCATCACAGAACATATTCACAGGTGTTAAACTACATACACCAAGTCAGGTTCTTCATAACAAAACATTTCCTTTATCTTTCCTAGTTCACTGGAAATGTAGATGCACATACCATAGTTTCAATGATGATGGTAAGGTTTCCTAGGCCATCTGTTAAAGCTACAAAACTGCCACCTCCTTCTAAGTGCCCATCCACTTGTAAGTATGACCAGCCTGGCTGAGTAAACTGCGTTGTGTGTGCTGAGACAAAACAGAAAAAAAAAGAGGAAAAAAAAATATCAGAAGAAAATAACTGTCCTCATGAAAAATACCACCATTTTTAGTCTGAATTAAATTTCTCTCTCATGCATGTTTACACAACAAAACCTTGATTTTGGGAACAAAGTAATGGAACTTCCAAAATAAATTCTACCTATACAAGAAGAAAGATTACAGAATTATACTATGGCACAATTAAGAACATCAGCTCTGTGGCAGACAAAACAGTTAAAATTATAACGATTATTTAGACAGGAAGAAAAAGCTGTTATGCTACTATGTAAGTCAATCATTACATGCAATATGAACACTCATCACAGTTTAGATTTTCCCAGACCTTTTTTTTTTTCTTTTTTTCTTAAATGAACAGTTGAGCCAGAGTAAGTATATATGGGTATCTCCACGAGGAATAACAAAACAAGTAGGGTTTTCAGCATATGAAAGAGTATGAAAGAAGAAAAAGAAATGGATCATGAAAGCCCTGAGCAACGTGGAAGCAGGACCAACTGCTCAGTTATTCAGAATGGTTCATATGACAGTATGGCCTTCAGGGATTTTTAATGCTTTTACACGTACAGCTAACTAGCAGAAGAATAAAAACGAAGGCATTTGCCTTGTTCCTCCTCCATGACATTGCATATGCTACCTGCTCTACTGCACTGTGGCAAAGTCAGTAAAATATTACAGAAGGACTACAGAGCGGCCAGTGAAACCACATGTCCATAGACACTATGTAAGCATGCTCCACTTTCCCCAAGCGCAAAGAAATTCTGACTTACATAGGCCAAGCAACTCAAGCAGGACAAGAATACAGAGGTTCTTTGTCCCATTTTCTCAAATTGAGAGGCATCAAATGTCTACTTAAGGATTTAAAAAAAGAAGAGGGAAAGGAACAAGGAAAGCACACTAACCTTCACGAGTACCGCATGTCAAAATATTTTAATAGTAACAACTATAAAAGACAGTAGCTTATTCATTTCTGCTGTATCTAATGACCAAGTATTAAGATTTCGCTTGCTACTAGATCTTTCCAATTTCTATTACAAGGAGCATTTTTCCCCCTCTTTCTTTAAAGCATTCACAAAATTTTCCACAAATCTACTTGAATAAAACCACTAAATAAAGGACTCAGAAAATACAGTTACGCCCTGTGCTTGATCACCAAACTTTCTTTTAACTGCAAACTTTTTACCTGTAATCCAAATAGGAGCTTCTACTTTGTAGTGGCCACTCCATGGCTCTTGCGCTGTCATTAATCCACATCGACCAAAGGGCAACTCTTCATAATAACTAGCCACCAAGTTCCATGCGATAGTTCTGGAAGAAAAACAGGTCTATTTGTTCCATTCATATGGGTGGGATTAGATTAATTTAGTACAAGAATTTATTCCTCTTTTTTTTCTTTCAGCGTACAATGAAAGGAAGTTTAAGGAAAAAAAATATCTTCCCCACTAAAGGAAAAAAAACACGGGAGAGGAAAATAAAACAAATTAACCTCCAATGTTGAGAGAACTCTTAAGAAACTGATGAGATATTCTCCAGCTATATCACCATAAAAAGTCACACGTGAAAGGAAATGTGTTCTGAGGGCAATCACCTCATTTGATGGAGTTTTTTCCCTGTATTGAAGGGGAAAAAATTAAGTTATCAAGATTTACAGCTTTCTGATGGGATGCTGTTTGAGAGGCGGTTTGGTTGGTTGGTTGGTTGGTATGGGCGGTAGGTTTATTTGGGGAAAGGGTTTGGGGAAGCAGTTATGCACCACTAAAAAAAAAATATATCCTTCCTTTATCCTTGTAAATAACAAACAGAAAACCACCCATCCTCCAGGAGTTACTGTTATTTCAAGAAGTTGTCAGGATACTGACAAGGTTCATTACTTCAGAACTTTTGATTTGGTCCTCAATGAAAATGTTTCACTAGGACTTTAAACTTAAGACCTGTGTGCCATAAGTATGCAAATACAACTTAATAAGGCAGTTATGTAGAAAGCAAAAGCTGGCAGGCTGTTCCGCTATTGCATATAAATGAGAAAAAGGCCTCATTCCAAAGCCATTGCCATAGATCTATCACACTATACATGCATTTCAGAAAAGATAAAGAAATCCTACAAAAAAGGTGCTCAAAAAAATAAACAGCTCTTGGGTTATAAACTCAGCTTGCTCACATTAAACTTGTTCTGCAGACGTTCAAACTTAGAAAAGGAATGTAGGGAACTCACGTTCAAAGGAAACAAGCTTAGCAGAAAGGTATCCTGCCTTTCATCAGGAAGACTCTGTTCTCAATATAAAAGCCAAGGTAACTTCAATATTGAATACATGGACTTGAAAGTATTTGACAAGAATTTCTAAATATGATACATAGGTCTGTCTGTCAGGTTGTTAAACAAATGGGGCATATATAATTACAAAGGGCTTGTAAAAAAGAAAAATGATGGGAAAAGAAAGACCCTGAAGTAAGATATTAAAGCATATGAGGATCAAGAGGCAACCAGAATGGCCAAGTATCCGTGTAGGAAATATTAATCTGCCAAAAAATTTCAGCTTGCAGAGATGGAGACAGAAAATGTATAAAACAGCTTTCTTCCAGATCTCAGTTTGGAAAGAACATCTACAATAGACACTAAACATATCAAAAGACCACAATATGTTTTAGAGATAGTGACTCTAACTCTGAGAAAGAAGTTGTATGGAAAAACTAGATAATTACATACATACCTACTACTGAAGACTAACCACCTGATAAAGACCTTAAGAAAAATACAGATAAATCAGCTTTATTGTTATTTTCCTCCAATGTTTTTCACGTTGTTAGTTCTTCTTAAGAACATACCCTTTTTAACAAATATCAGAGTCTCAAAGGCATCTGAATTCAGCTGCATAAGCCACTGGATACTGTGGAACAGTAATTCAAGAATACACTAAAACTTGTGGGACTTCTACCCCAGAAAAAACTAAGGACAATAGACTTCATAACCTATTATATTTGAATTCAGAGTGAGAGTGGTTTCAGTTTATTTACTACCTTACCATAGCAGATGGATGTGTCGTATAGTACATATGTAAGAACTGTTTTAAAGAAGCTGTGAAAGCAAGCAACACAACACTTACGAGGTCATGTTTCCATTCACGTAGTTTTGGTTCAGGATCCGAGCCCAGCAGCCTGCACCTCCTTCATCATTGAAAGTACTGTAATCTTCTGAAGACCACAGTTTCTTCTTAGTTAATATGGCATTTGGCACTGTTTTTGTTCCAGGATAGTGAGCCCTACACAATATTATGAAAAGAAAGAGCACTTACCATAGAACGAAAAATCAAAGCCTGAAAAGTACATACAGCAGAAAATATTCACCTCCCCCAAATTGAAAATGAAAAACAAGCTTTCTTTTGAATAGTACTAATAGAAGAAAATGGGAAGACAGAGCACTATAAATCCTGTAGCTTATTGTATTTGCATCAGTAGAAGATTATTTCTTCTGTTACATGCCAAGCATATAAGCAAACCTAGCTTTAAATACAGCATGGAATTCTGCAGCTTGCTAAAGCAAAACTTCATCCTGAAACTGAGCTTAAAGATTTTCATAAATGTGCGAAATAAATGTACTATCTTAAAAAAACCAAACTTAAATAATTATAAAATCAACAGTAATATACAGTACTAGAAATTATTCTAAGAACTTAACTGCATGACTGTCTTGGGACCTAAACATGAACCTGGCTAATTCTGCACACCTTTTTAATAAACTCAGATTTCAAAAAGGCACGCTAGCTGGACTATAAAAGTTACAGAGGTGTAAAATGAAAATAGTTGAAACATACAATGAAAGCTAATTTTCTTTCCAAGATCTTCCTCAATATGATGATATGCTTTCTCCCAAATAAAGACAACTGATTACACTCAATCACAACACTGATTCACTGTACCAGATTAGTCTAACTGAAAACAAAACTTTTCAAATCAAGAGTAGAAAACAGGGCCATGATTTTCCCCTCACTTAGCACACTCATTGAACAAACCAAATACATAGACTATAAAGAAACGGCCAGCACTGGGCAGGAAGACATCAATATTTCCTTTACTATCAGCCTGAAACTTGACCAGCTGATACATTTGTGACAAGGATACAAGAAATACCGTTTTTTCTAGGCTGACTGTTGGGGTGGGGGTTTTTTTCTCATTATTTTCCCCATACTGGACAACGGGTCATGTGCTGTAGTCATTCATACATAGCTTCACTACTGATAATGTAACAGAGAGCAGAGATTTTAGCTGCATTCTTCTCTACCACACAGGTTACTGTGTATTTCCCCTCTGGCTTGGAAACACCAATACCAAGCAGAGGTTTTTGTAACAGCATAAAGCATGTAGCTTGCAAAGAAGGAATAATTTGTCTTTCTACACTCCATATCCTGAAGAGCTCTTTCTTAAGTATTAGGAGTCAACATTCCTGCCAAATACAAACCGCACTTTACAACAAGGGGGGTTGGGGGGTGGGCAGGGGGGAAGCAGGGAGATGTTATAGAAAGCTTTACGTTAAGATTACACAGTAATAAGATCTAAAGAGCTCTGATTTCCTGCACCAAGACAGAGGGCTGCCTTTATCAGCATTAGAGGAAAGAGAAATAATTCAGTGCAAAGACACTAAAGCGGTAGAAATAAATTGTAAAAATTTATATTGGAAAATAGGGATGACAAACAGGATTAAAGTTACAGGGAGAACAATCGGGTTCTAAAGGAAGAGTATCTTTACCAGCAGCTTTGCTCCACTTAAAGCCCACACACTTAATTCTCATTTTTTCCCACTAATAAGCAATCAGGTAAAGCAGTCTCACTGCCAGTTGAGAAATGAATCATTTTGCTCTTTGATGCAATTTCAATTACTGTTACTGAACACAATTTACACTGCCTTTGCTTTTCACTTACATTGCTGTTAACCAAGGGGTTCTGCTTTACTTTCTTAGTGCAATTACCCTCAGGAAGTAATTGGTCCACTCAAGGACCACTACCATTTGGAGAGACTCAAGTATCCTGGTCAAAATTTCAGGAAAAAACAGACTCCTAAACACCTTTCCTTCTTGCATAAACTCTACTCCAGTTTTCAGGCAGCATCATTCTTAGAGAATTCAGCAGAAGCAGTGGGATTTTGGATTCTCTGCTCATAAAGCAGACACTGGCACACTATAACAGAAGACCATTGCAAAGAGAGAGGAAAGTGATGTATATCGCAAAAAGGGGAAAAGGAATGGATCTTGGTGGAAAAAAGGTAATGAAAGGAATAGTGGGAACAGAATTACAATAGAAGTGACACATAATTTTAAACCTCTTATCACTGCAAGGGAATTTGCCAACACCTATTTACTATCACTGCTGTAGTGATAGTAATTCTGCAAATCACTGTCATTTACTGAAAAAGCATTTTCATTGTTCCCTCTTCCTTTCAATCTCTCTGGAACCAGCAGATGCTTGATTCATCATCAGGGCCTCTATCTGTTAAGAGTGGTAAGAAAGTATTTTTGCAACATTAACTATCACAAGATTACGTGTGCTTTACACAGTAGATGATAAAGCAATATAACTTCAATGGGGAAAAAAAATTCATAGTTGCCTGTGTAGGGCAACTGAACTAAATCAGATGTTAAGAAAGTGGCATTAAATTAGAAAAGCTTTTCTACTTATGGATTGCAAATGCTGTTTCACACAGTTGCCCACAGTGACTTCAAGTCACTTAACTAACTGTGTTATTTTTTGTTTTCCATATAGCAATGGCCCAAAGGGGTAGAAGGGGAAAATCAGGATAGAAATAGCAAGGTTTTCCACAACTTCTCTCTCATGCATCAGTACAAGGCAGCAGCAACTAAATAAATCTTTAAAAAAGATCATCCTGTACTATACCATCACTCCAACGAAGCTTTGCAGGAAAGCACTACTTGTGAAACTCTCAAAATATAGTTCTCAAAAATACCTCTAGAAAACAGAAATCACCAGCTAAACAACCCTGTCTTTCCTACTACTCATTCTGTATTGGCACACAGGCCCGAGAGGGACTTGGGACAGTTTAAATTCCCACTAGTACAGGCATCACATCATGATTCCATCATGTGGTAATGTCACAACTTCATCTTGGTTTTCTTCGGTTGTTAACTTGGGCATAATTAGGTCTAAAAAAATTCTTTGAAAGTCTTGGTTTTCTGCAACACTTTCAGCCAGCCAGATGTGCATTTAGAATAGATCTGATTAAGATGCTTCTAACCAAGAAGACTGGGCTGCCACCTAATGGCATACTAAATTTATATTAGGTGAAAATTGAAGTTGTTACACTTAATCCCACTGACTCTTTCTAAAGACTTGCTGTTTTCTTTCAATTAACAGCAGGGGGGGCACGGAGGATAAGGATTTTCAACACAGAAAAGCTTGGTCTCTAACCCTACAGCATGCAAAAATCTAACTGGTTTAACTGTGTTACAAACAAGTAGCACATCTAAAGTATCCCTATGAGTGGCCATGGAATTTGCAAGCCCATCCCTGAAAAACATTGTTTTCAAGAGCTACAATATAATTTAAATGTGTTCAAAGTAAGAGTAATACTTGTTTATAATTAATCATATTTAATTTCACTACTAAAATTGATGCAATAGTAATAGCTCTGAAAAGTTTGTTTGGAAATACACATTATAAAGAAAGATCTTTGGTGACCTGGGTCATTCCTACGCGGGTGAGCTTCCATTAATAGTTTTACAGTGCATCTTCAGGGTTCCCTCTAATTTCTAGCCATTACAATATCTTTCAGATGAAGCCTGGATGCATATAGTGCAAAATAAAACAAAAGCAGCAGCTTTAACTTATCTGCCATCTAGCTCCTCTGATGAGAAATGTCACAGATCAAAAAGTACATTACCAAGTCCAAAATTGATTTAATGTACATTTATGTAAAAGTATGGCTATCTGAAATACTTTTTATGGTTTCAAATAAAAAAGAAAGCCAACAATTCTTTTTTTAAAATACCATGATGAGATGTGCACCACCAAACGTCCAGTAGCCAACTGATTATTCATTACACAAGAGAGTATTTCATCTCCCTATTAAAATTGAATCAGATTAGGGACATAAAACTTACACTTGCAAAAAGTTAAGCAACTACAGCTTACTGAGATTGTGTAAAAACAGCTGAACTTCAGGACTCTGGGTGCATATTTGTAGCTGCCAAAAAACAGAAAGGAAGCAAAGTCCCTGGTCCCTGCGTTGGGATGATGGTAATCACAGTGGATTTGTGTCTGGTCAGTGAGTTCCCAGTTGTGTTCACTTGTTGATCCACACATGATCCAAGGCTCCACTTGCAAAAAACTGTCAGGATACTTTTTGTTGTTCAGAACAGGAGGAGGAATTGATTGGGGGGGGGGGGGGGGTGGGGTGGGGGTGGGGGGGTGGGGTGGAGAACTAACTGCCTATCCGTATGTGGAGGGAAAGCTTTCATTTCTACATCTCCTGTGTGGGTCAGATCTATAAAAATGAATGAACAAGACTCAAGTTGAAGCGAGGAACACCCACATTTGAAGCACGTGATTGGGTCAGGCAAGTTTATGGAACCTAATAATTAAAATGTAGAGCTACTATAAAAAGAAAGGTAATGAGCAAGTCATTACACATTACACATACACACAATTCCATTCAGCAAAGTCAGTAATCAATCTCAAATTTAGTTTACTGCTTTTGCAAAATATCAGCATCATATGATGAAACCCAGAACTAGAAACACAAGTCAGCTGGCTGCATGCTTTCCAAACACAACCTTCTCATCAAAACAAAATGGGAACTAACAATCAATACATTATTTTAACTAAAAAAAGAACCACAGCCCAAATTCATTACTGGATCACACCCATTTCTGTAAGAGACTAGCAGAAGTTAGTAATACAAGGCTGTATACAAAGCTGTAAAGGTAAAGCACTTTTTGCATACCAACTACTGAACCAAAACAACCCTCAGAATAAACAGGGTTGCACCAAAAAACCTTCAATCCACCCAAAGTGCAACCACAGCCAACAGGAATCTTCTCCATTATAATTGAATCATGACTATTCTATCAAGGGTTCAAGCTGTCACCTGTGTGATTTGATGGTGTTAGTAAAAAAAAAAATATTATAGTATCAATCCTTTCATTGCAAGTCAGAGTACAGAGGTAAAGTTTTGGCTGTGTTATAGACAAGCAAGATGAAGTCAAACTATGAACAGACTACCAAGAAAGAAAAACAGAGAGAACCCCCTACCCAATCACATCGACCACTCCGTGGAGCTCAGAGTCAAGCAGCAAGACAAAGGAAATGGGCTCCCACAGTCTATCGCTGGCTATGATCCTCACCTGCTGCAGACCATGCTTATCCAATGTGTATCTCAACAGCTTTGGGAGGAAAAAAAAGAGCAAAGAAGAGAGAGAAGGGACAAATAAAAAAATGTTTTCCAGATTGTCTAAAATTTATATTGGGAAAGGCAGCATCTTCTTCAGCACTATTTGAGCATATTTCAAAAACAAATCATGTTCCAATTCTTGTTTTTACAACTGTTACACCAAAAAAACCAGAATAGATCGTGAAGAACAAAAGTGCCTTCAAAGGAGGACACCTTCTTCCTCTATCATGCCAAACCTCAAAATACATCACAAAAGGAAAAATTAAAAATGTCTGGTTCTGATTTCCTTACTTAAAACTGCAGATAAAGTTAAAGGCAAAGTATATCACATTTCATGCAAGATACTCTATTTACAGATCAGCCACTTAAATGTTACAGTGTTCAAGGTTACGGCTACAAGGATCACATCCAAGGTAAGGACAACTGAACTATAACTTAGAAACCTTGTGAAAGTACAGTAAACATTTAATTAAGGAGTTGATTCCCCTTATTCTCTCTGATAATCAACTATTTCAGTTTAACAGTGAAGCAAACCAAATGAGATCAGCTCTTTCCAAACACTGCCAACACAAGAAGCAAGAAAAAAAACTCAGACACATACACACCTTATTATTCAACTGCACTTTATTTCAAATTTTAAAACTGCAACCACTGTACTTTTCCCTAGGGACATTTTAAGGCCTTGAAAGTCAATGCAACAAACTTAAAGTGTCACGTAAGACTGAGTCTAATGATGTATTTTCTTGAAGTCCACAGGTCCCCTAAACAGTGTTTGCTGTACTTGCAAATTCAGATAACATCAAGTGCCTAACTATCTTTAAATCATTCTGTCTATTTCTACCATACATAATCTTCCCTAACAGGGAACACGCTCTGCAGGAAACAGTGCTGCAAGATATCTTATTTACACATACACAGGTCAGTATCTGAACTTGCTTATGTGCAGTTTGACAGTAGCCTGAAACATCAAAATTTTTTGCCTTCAAGTCCTAAGAAATTTGTCTGAACACTATGTTAGTATTACTGCTGCACTGTATTTTCCTGTTACATCTTCCATTAGAATAAGACAGCATTTGATATGCAGACTTAGCATACATACAAAGGCTAAAGCATTTAGCTGTTAGGGGAAGTTCCTGATGATTACAGAGAAGCAGTTTTAATGACAGTCTTCAAGAATGATGATCTAAGAAACTACAGGCCCATCAATCTAGCCTCAGTCCCCAGGGAGGTTACAGAGCAACTCTTCCCGGCAGTCATTTCCAAGCACAAGAAGGATAGGAGGATGCTTGGGAATGGCAGCATGGATTTACCAAGGGCCAGTCATGCCTGACAAACACAACTGCTTTCTACGGCAAGATGACTACTTGTGCAGGCAAGGTGAAATCAGTAGATATATCTTGATTTTAGTAAAGTCTCCCACCAAGGTGGACAGAAAAGTCCAAGCAGGGTGCAAGACTGCAAGCGATGTCCCCATAAGATGGTATCAGGTCCAGTACTCAGGAAGTTCACATTTTGCTTTGCTTGCACACACAGCTTTTGTTTTCCCTGTTAAGCTGTCTTTACCTCAACTTGTGAGTTTTTTCACTTTTACCCTTCTGACTCTCCCCCTCCCACCCCACAGAGGGGAGTGAACAAGTGGCTGTGCAGCCTCCTGTTAAGATGGTCCTCTATCTTTCAAGTCTCAAGCCAGACAATCAAGCTAGATGACAGCAAAAGTACAAGGGAGAAAACAGACATAGAAACCTTAAATCTACCTTATATATGCTTCAAATTGCAAACGGTATTTTAGGCAGGGACAAAGCATCATGGGGAGCCATGGTATCAAGGTAAAATTTACCTGATGTGAGAAAGGAAAGAAAGGAAAATTAAAGGAAACACAATGAAAAGTCAGTTACTTTTTGTGGCTGGATGCCAAAGTAATCACCTCAATTGTCTTGATAATTTCTAAATAAAACAATGTAAATTTCATTCCAGGTTCCAATTCCAAAATAGAAGAACTAAGAAAAAGCCACAGAGAGGGTTATACTTGAAAAAAGATTATAGAATAATGTACAGGAAAGGGTTTCTGAGAATAGAATTTAAGACTGTTTAGGAAAAGATATCTGTCTAGCAGATTTTGCAAACAACTAGACACTGTTATCTAAGAGACATATGGATACAGTGTACTTTCAGCAGCTTTCTGAACCTGAGCATTTGAAGGACAGATACCTAAATGCTATTACTTTCTTCTAGGTCAGCAAGAATTCTCATAGTTGGTGCCTTAAAGTCAGCATTGGCTGAGAAACACGGTGTTCTCATTTTGTACTAATCTTAATTTCTGATAGATAACAACACTACTGAACAGAAAATATTCTCATAACTCTTCATTTTTTTTGTGATCAGCAGGAGTGGGGAAATTGGGGAAAAATCTGTATGACATTCAGGAAAAACCTCTGATAAAAAGAACTTTCATCTTAAAGAACAAAGAAAACACGTTTATGATCCTGAAGGCTACAAACAAAAAAAGGTACTCCTAACCTTGATTCTGTCAAGCTCTTCAACAAGTAAGAACCATACATACTCAGTGCACTCATTCTGCAAGTTCCATTGGCATGGAAATCATAATTAAAACATTTCTTAATGCACTATAACTTGCTGAGGTGCAAGTCTTGCCTAATCTAAGTTCTAAGTTTTTAAACCAAATGAGTTAGCCAATGCTGGCATTGTAGTTGGTATTACTCAGGCAGTCACTTCCAGGCGATCAGTGTTTACAAGCTCACCACATATGAAAGCAGTTTCTTTATAAAATCCCTGCTTAACTGACTTGCTATAACCTTTGGACCATGCATTAGTTCAAACAATTATGAGCATACCACACCCCCTTACATATAAATGAGGATAAATGATACACTAGTGACTACAAGTATGTTCTTACCACAGTAGCATTAACAACAGAGGTAAAAAAGTTAACAAATATAGCACAAGTGAACAATTTATACATGTATAGGCCATTTCCAGTGGGAACATGCTTTAAGTTTTAAAAACCTATTTATAGTTTTGAGAAATCAGAGACTAACAAGAAAGCAAGAGCAGCATAGTTAAGTATCAAGCCACTTGACAGAAGCAAGGTAGTAAGAAAAGTGTGAACAGTGGGCGTTCCTAGCTGCTAAAATTGATACACGTTGCATTAGTTTCCAAACAAACCTTGGATGCATGTCTTTACTTCTATTTTACTGTCTGTGTGTGTTCTAATACTATCTGTTATCAGGCATAAGCAACAAACAAACTCCTAGCTTTAGGACATGACCAGAAAAATCTCAGGCAAAGGACATGTAACAGCGAATGCTGCAAGCATGGAAAGTCCCAGGGTGATAAGTTCCAGTGTGAAAGTTCAAGTTCACCTGAAATTAAAACTAACTGCAGACCAAAGAATTTAGTCCTAAGGTTTTTCTGACTGAAGATGCACATGCAGATTAGCTAGAAGTCTCCCATCATTACCACTGCCAAGATAAGAAGCCTAAGACATAGCTCCTGAACACTTGAAAGAAATGATGGAAGAGCAGTAAGGTTACCTAACATGTGTACTAAACTGAAAGAAGAGAGGAAGACAGGGAAGAGTGATCAGTCACCACTGTACATGATGATGAAAGAGCTGGGAATGGCTAGGAAGTATGAAATAAGAACATAAGACTTCTCAAAATGGAGATGAAGACTTACTTACAGAAATAAAGCAATAAGCAATATTTAAAACTCCTCCCTTCTCCCGCACTTACCCGACTACCTCAACAGCATCATTAAGATAGGGATCAACTATCATCTCCTTTGAAACGTTCCAATCTCCATCCGCAGCGATGATGCCAATGTTCCTTAGACCCAGTCTGTCCAAAGATTGTCGAAGTACCTTAGTAACAGATAACACCACTTAAAGTACAGCCTTCGTCAACTAGGCAACATGAAAATTTTAAGACTGAAAACATTTCAGAACTGTAGGGGGAATCATTGGAAGCATTTTTCTTCAGACCAAGATGGGTAAGAGAAGCTCTCACTTCTCAAAAGAAGAGCCATAACAACAACTAAGACAAAGTTAATGATAGGTATTTTTAATACTGAAGGTTTATCTATGACATTCGGATAGCCATTACACAAAAATGGGCTTCTCATCATTTGGATTACTTTTGACACCCCATGTCCCTATGCGTACTCCTCTCAAACACTCTCAACATACTGACTCCATCAAGCACATGCATGTAATACACTACATATGACTAATGGATTTATCATAGTCAGTCATGCTAAGTTGATCTAAAAAATGTTGACTGAATGGAAAGTGGAAGTGGACATACCTCCACAAGTGATCAGAACTGAAAGTTAACCTGATCCCTTAAAAAGTATATTGAGAAAACAGGGACTGAAGTTTTAAAATAGAGAAGACCTTGTAACCATGCAGTTCTCCACAAGAACAGAAATGCTTGCCAAACATCTGTAGGCAAAGAACACCTCCGCATTCTTTTCACAGGCTGTTTTACAGAACAAAAAAAGTCCTTGATGTTGTAGGTGTCTAATATTTAACTTTACACACTACTTGGCTCTCATATGTCTAATTTTTAAGAACATAATGCATAAAACTGGAATCGTCATATTTACAACAAAACTGAGGGAAGTCAACTCAGAAGAGAATTCCTATTCTGTTTTCCAGCTTCTCCTTACTGTTTCACTGTCAAAGATGATAAACCGCTCACGTCTACCCAGGCAAAATATAGCCAGATCTAACAGTTAAGAATGAACCAGGTTTATAGAGGGCTGGTATTATACAATAATGTTTTATTTGAACACTGAATAACAATTAAAAAAATAATAAAGGATTTCCAGCAGCTTCCACATACAGTTGCTCTGAGAAAGGACATCAGTCCACAGTCCAAAATCCTTTTTTCAACCTTGGATATAAAGGAATTATGTACTATGTGCTGTATGTATGCATGCATGAGAAAGATTTTTCCAACCCTTTGAAGACCAGTAGGCATGAATCCTTAAACAACTGCTTCTAACAGCTCTCCAGCAAACTGAAGAATAGTAAGCATTTCTATTCTGATGTGTAGTCAAATAAGGATACAAAGTAAAGTCCAAATGTTGGTGATAACAAAAGCCTAGACCTAAAGGACATAAAACTTACTAGGAAGATTAAGAAGAAAAGTAGTAATGAAGTTCTGTTCAGCTACTTGAAACCTTTGAAGCACAAAGTTTACCAGAAGAAAAATTCATGATGGTAGACATACTTGCAGGTAGGTCCTTGCAATTTAAAGCTTTCTAGCTATCTATAATTTGGGAAAATAGCTTAACCATAGAGACAGTTCAGAAGAACAAAATTACTAGAAAGGTTACAGAATTTCCATGTTGTTAGATGAGTACCAAGGACACAGAATAGACTCAAAATGCACTCCATAGTAACATATGCAGAATGGTTCCCCCAAACGCAGCATTCATATTTATACAACAATACTCATTAAATTTTAATGTTACTTTAAGACGACAGTATTTTAAAATATAATTGGAAGAATAGGATCTTCTTGAATAAGAATTCCTAAGCAACAGAGTCAACATTTCTGTTTTCATTTTTCTACTTAAGAAATATAACTAGTGCCTTTGCGGATGAAGTAACTAAAATTATGTCATGACTAAAATCTATGTCATCTATATGTCAGACATCACACAAAATGTTTGGTGTGCAACGGCACACTTCAGTATAGAGACCTTTTTCGAAATGGCAGACTGCAAATAGAACTATTGTGCCAGTAGAGAATAGATGCAATGTGACACTGCAAAGTGTAAGAGAATGAATGGTAAAACAGGTATTAAATAAAAAGCCCTATATGAACTAACATACAGTGGAGGGAAGGCTGACACTTTTCAGCAAATATCTGGGTGATTTTACGACCAAATTTTAAACTAAACATTTAGCTCTAGAAGCCAAAAGCTTAGTCTCACTCAACAGCAGTTAAAAGCCTCACAAACAGAATGCCACATACTCAACAGTTCGTTCTCCACATTCATTCTCCCCACATTAGGAAGCCAAGACAGCCGAGAAAGCCTCTTTGTGACATGACATAGGACTGAGCAAAGTAAAACATTTTTATTTCCTACAAGACATACAGAAAGCCAGAAAACCAGTCTTAAAAAAAAGCCAATAAGTGATACAGGGAAAAAAATGAGTATTTTATTTACAGTAATACCTGCCTTCTCTCCCTGATGATTCTTTTTACAAACAATTCAGTCTCAGATGTTCCAAGCAACATAACATCTAGTCAGTGAAAAAATAAAATTTGCAGCTCAAAAAAACAAAAAAAGATTTCTCACTATTTATCTTCTATCTCACTTGCACTGTTTTATTCCAGCCTGCAAACAAGCACTTCAGTTCTGTTTGGTCTTGCTTTCATGACACACACTGTACAACTAGAGATTTCTACTTGGAAGTCCACACACACACACCTTTCTCACTCCTCCCCTACCAGCATACCTTGCCTATGGTTAGGATTATCCTTTGGAAGACTATCAGTATCCTTACTAGAATGATTTCTCCATTCGCCTATACCCAATTAGCAAAATGCTTTTCTGTTTTAAAAAAGAAAAATCTGGAACCCTCTTTGCCTGAGGCCAAATGTAACAGAAATTTTCAAGATCCTGAGGTGTTTTTTGGAATGAAGACAGTACCCTATAAACTCATTTCCTAGCTTTAAAAAAAGTTAGGCTATGGTTTGTGCTGAACACACATTGGGATGGGATATTTTAAGAGGAATCTAAGCACACCCACTGAACAAGTTTAGACAGATTTCAGTAGCTTCAATAGCAAAACCTGAAGCATCTAAACACCCACCAGTTTTGTTACTTAACGTGCCCAAAGAAATAAGACACTGACACAGATGCAAAGACATCTTGCAGTTTCACCCTTCAGTGTATTTTTATTTTCTCTGGAATGGATTTTGTAAGTCACTCAAACTCTAGTGCCAAACTTGTGTCCAAAAGGAACTAGTGGCTTAGCAGCCTACATAAGTGAGAGTCTAGAAAATACCTTTAACGAAATTTCCTGTGGAGTGAAGTATACGTAACAGAATTTGCTCTAAGATGCAATAAGACTTGGAAACTAAGTTACTGTGGTGGCAGGGGACCCAGTAAATAAGTTTAAAATACATGGTTGATTAACATATTTGTTAACAAGAAAACCCATAAAGCTGTATATAGGGTATTCTTTTTTCTTTGTACAAGGTATATGACCAGCACAGAGCTTTCTGCTCTCCCTCAATCAAAGCTGTGCACAAATCACAGGAAACTGCTGTAAGGGTATTCATCTAATTCTATATTCTAGGAAATATAATTTTTAAAAGAAATGCTTTATAGGAGAGCTTTCTCAGTTTTCAGGAGTAGGAAGAATTTTATATATGCCAGCCTCATGAAAGATACTTACTTTTTTTTCCTCTTACTGCAACATCAAGTTTAACGGTTGTATGCCATTCCCTGTACTAAAAGTAACCATTGAACAAAGTAACTGCAGAAGTTACCAAGGACAAATGATGTGACTAACCTCTTCCAATGCACACAAACTGTAAGAACTGAAACTTTTCTAACAGCCACTAATCGACTAATTTTAAGCAGACGGGATCCAATCCCTGCTGAGTTCTAAAAGAACAAAAAAATCAGCAGTTTTTCTACGCTCAATTTAACTCTTATTTGCTTTTAAGATGTGGCAATGCTATTGCTTCTTAGCCTCAAAGCAGCAACAAGGAAATTAACAAAGCAGAAGCTCATACTTAAGATTCCACTTCAGCATAACATAACAAGTGAGTTTTCAAAAAAGGGTGTGGGGCAGCAGGAGCAGGCAGCTGTGAGATATTAGAAGTATCTCAAGGTTGCTTATGTGAAACACTGTATTCCTCCAACTCTTTTAGAACAGGAGGTACCAAATGTTGCACTGCTACAAACACAGAGCCTTTCTTACATTTTCCATAAAATCAGAAACTCTAGTTTTATAGCAATAATTTAAGGGTATTATATCCACTGGAACACTGTACAGAATTTTAAGTTTTCAGATCTCAGACTTATAACTATATCCAAGCCAGTATAAAGATGATTAATTTATACAATTTCAGTAGTATCAACTGGAGTTTCCATTAAAATTTAGAGGTCCTAAACGTTTAGCATACAGTGACACACTTAAACTTCAAAATAACAGTCTCTGACACACACAAAAAAAAAAGATCTAGAGATCTGACCTTGTGGGAATTCCATGCCTGCAACTACAAGAAATGGAGTTCAGTAAGTGAAGTAGCTGCAGGATTAAGGTCCCTTTTCTAGGGAAATTCAGAAAAGCTAATTGTTTACATATGGTAACAAACATTTCACTTTAGATAAACAGGAAAAAATACATACCTTAATGTATTTGCTACTAAATGCCCTTTCATTCCATATCTATAAAGAAAAAATAAAAAGCCATTTAGAAAAATCAGCATATGTCAATGCGTAACGAAAGATTTTATTTATGTATATGGAAGATTATACAATTCATTAATGAACTCCATGGTTTCAGTTTGCTAGAGGAAATTGCTCTGGCTGGTTTTGTTATCAGCTCTTCAGGAGACAATTCTGTATGAAGGTGCAAAATACCTGTTTGTTCATCTGTCTCTAAGGTCTACTAACTGCCTTCTTGCTGTAAGGAACTCTAGAGTTGCTTGAGCTCTACAAGGGTAGCAGTATTACACAGGACATAATTACTAATGGCCTACAGTTCGTTAGGAATCGTTGAGAAACACATTGTGGCTTCACGGTGTGGTCCTAATGAAGGGGCCCTGTTGCCGTGCACTGACACAGAAGAGCTAGAGGAAGTTCTGTATCAAACAACTGCCTACCGCTGCAGGGGGTTATTCAACAACAGCGAATTCTGTTACAGTTCCTTCTAATTTACACAGGGCTATATGCATACTTCAACACAAGAGATCTCGATCCAGCAGATCAGACACAACATGATCTAATTTCTGTTGCTCTGGATTGTCCCGTCTTTTACGGAAAGAGCATTTAAGCTAAACACTGCTCAAAAATCAAAAGCTGGAATGCTGGTCTTCCTTTCTACCAATAACCCCAGCCAACGAAATGCACACTCAGAAACCTTCTTACTGTCTTTCTAACCACAACATGAACACTGTGACTCACATCCCCCAGTAAAAGTCACAGTATATCCCTGTAGGTGTAGATTAGCCAACCGTGTACGAGCAGTTTCTTGCAGGTGAGATATGTCCATTTGATTTCGGTATTTCTAGATCTTTCCATAAGTGCTCATATGTGACTTCAAAAATGAGCCAACCAAAAAGCTATTTTCTGAAAGGCTCATTTCACCATAAAGCAAATAATGACATATAACATGTTACAAACCAAAACAGCAGCAAAGGCTAACAAAGTAGAATCAGAACAGCATTAAAATTGTTTTGACTGTTTCTGAGCCTTCACAGACCTCACTCCTTTCCTGTATTTCAGATTATACCCACAAAGAAATCAGACAACATGCTATGTCACCACATTGCCTGCAAAAGCAGAAAATTCCCTTTTCTTAGAAGTACAGAATTCAGAAGGCCAGTCACCGTGAAGTAACAACACAGCAGCCAGACATAGCTCAAACACATAAAATGCAGAACTCGCCTTCTAGTATAACAGCATAACAAGGAGAATATTTAACAGCAGTTGTTCTCCCTGTCCCCCACAACCAAAGTGCTGAAGCATCACTGTATTGCCACAAATGCAAGACAGACACAGCTGAAGTAAGTCACCCCCACCAAGGGGGGTGCAATCCAGAGGGGAGATAAATCAGATCTACCTTCCCACATTACAGCAGAAAGGTCAGGCTTCCTTTGAAGGATCGGAACCATAGTTTTAGCAGCTTTGCTCTGGACTGCCGAAGTGATTTTCAGCTTTTCTAAAGTTAAACAACTGTCTTATATCAAAACACAAGTCCAAAGTAACTGTTTCAGTAAGTATAGGACTGATTTTAGAGGAATCCTTGCCATGTATTTTCTTAATCAGAAGACAAAAATAAAAAGTTGATTCTCAGTCAAACAGTAAACTTGAAACGTGTTTTTCCAGATTGTCTGCTTCTCCCTCTCATCTCCAAATCATGACACTTTTCACAGACATTCATTCACTACTTCCATATATTGCACTGCACCACAATACAGTAGTTATAATGTACTGTAACACATGCAGCTTTACCTTACCTACTATAAATAATACAGGCAAAAATGGAAGAATTTGTAGAGGATTGCCCTTCCACAAAACAGTGACCATACTTCATGCCCAGAAGTCACATTAGCAGACTTTCACGCGCTCTGTCTTAACTAATGCTTTTTGTTAGCTGGTAACTGTTGAAACCCAAGCAGAACACGCAAGCCCAAGACTCAAACAGATTCCAGAATTCTCAATTTCTCTGGTAACTTCATTCTAGAACTGGGAAGGCAGGACACTAGCTATTTTACAGATTCTATTTTAACGGCCATTATTGCAGAAAGACTGTAAACTAACATTTCCCCTTGCAACAGAAAAAGCCAAAACTGCAATTACATAACAATTTCTCCTCCCATCCCCCTCCTCCAGTAATCAACAAGGAGAGGCAAGACCAAGATCTTAAGAATGACTATAAATAAAATACACAGGAGGTTTTGCTTTACTGACCCCAACATAATCAATATCCAAATCATGATACTGTTTAGCTCCTAATATCCAAGAAACAACATAGTAAGCAGTGACATCTGGATAGTCATAGGGCCAGTTTTCACCCTTCCCCACCCATGCTGGAAATGTCCAAGGTAATCCTGGAAAGAGAGAAGAAAAACACATGAATTGGGTAAGTGGTTGGTTTACATTATTCAGCAAGCTTCAACAGCAAGCTGTAATTTGTTCTACCTAAAAAGAAGGAGCACATATGCACTTCAAATTCACATTGT
The DNA here is from genome assembly GCF_017639655.2 of Falco naumanni. Classification (NCBI taxonomy): domain Eukaryota; kingdom Metazoa; phylum Chordata; class Aves; order Falconiformes; family Falconidae; genus Falco; species Falco naumanni. The sequence continues at coordinate 69,509,165 of NC_054060.1, forward strand.
TCCAGAGAAACAATGAAACATAACTTTCATTATGAAACCGAAACTGTTTCATTAGGAAACACAAAATAAAACTGGAGAGTATGCTCTAATATAAATTGTGATCAAATATATTAATAGCTTCCCTTTTTTTAAGCTAGAAAGCCTTCATTACTAGAATACAACTGACTATGTACAATCGTTCAATTGTGTGGAATTAGCTCTGAAATTTAGGATAAAAATTCACAGATTTATAGACAAAGGATCAATACTGAACACCAAAAATTGTTAATCTCCTGAATATTAATTTCAGAAGAAGTGATGATCTCATCATAATAGAGGAAGAAAGACTAGGATCATGAGAAAGCTTTTCCGCGTCTGAGCTGTTTACTGGGTCTTTTAAATGAGAACAAGAAATTAATCTAACCAGATTCTGCTAAGTTTTCAGCTGGCGTTTTATAAGACACCGTGAGCTAATTCAAAGGCAAACCCTCTTTCCTTTGTTGAGAGCTTGATCTGAGGGAAGAGGAAGGTTTATTAATAACCACAATTAGTCATAGATTGTAAGCTTACTCCTTGTCACAGGGCCTGTCTAAGAACCTGACCAGCAAATCCACCCAGCCTAATCCCAGGAAGAGGATGGGATTAGATACTTCAATCAATAGATTTCTTGTTTCATGTGACATAAATTTTGTGAAGTGCTTCAGTTAAAGTTTAGGCTTCCACATTTGTACTGTCACAACACACACACAACCCACAATCAAAACAGGGAGACAGGAAAGTCCTCTTATAACTCAACTACATACGTTAGACAAATCAGAAGACAAGAACCACCATAGTGGGGAAGGGCTGATGGGTTTGTAGTAAGAACACATCATTGAATTTAGCATGTATAAGGTTCACAGATCTACATTTCCTGTAATTTCACTTTATCTCTCCAATTTTTTTATTCTGTTGTTCAAAAATTCAGCTCTCATGATAAATCAAATTCATTGCTGTGACAGAGCTTAAGCATTAATTTTACGTGATACAAACAAATTATTAGAGTCATTTCTTATCCTATGTTATAGCACAATAAAAGAAAGTAACAAAGGAAAACACAGTAAGTTTAAGTGAAGCATCAAGGCAACATTACCAAATATTAGACATTCTAGTTTGTCTACTGCAACATCAAAACATTTGCCTATTAAAAATAATATGCTAATTAAGGGTAAGAAATGCACTTTAGTTAAGGGGGGAAAAAGCATATAAATCCTAATGCTTGCAGCAATTTACCAATCAGTTTAATTTTGGGGTTCCTCTTTTTAGCTTCTTTCATCAGCCACCATTCATAGCCCCGGAAGTAGTTCTCGTCATTTTCATAGTGCATATGGGAGGGTTCAGTACCATCTAGGAAGGAAAGAGACAGATAGCTCACAATTATCTTCTGTGTCATAAGCTGTTACACATTCTAAAGTTTTCTGTATTGCTCACTGCCATAGTATGCAAGCACATACCTCCAACATGGTTCACGTTCTTTGGTACGTATGTATTTTAAAGCAAAATGAGCAGCAGGAGGGAACATGCAAGACTTGCCACCCTTCATTCTTAGCATATTAACTTAGCACTAATTTAGTGATTTTTATTTTTAAGGAACTATGCCTGCTTTTAACATCAGAATGTGATTAGCTACAGGTAATTTTCTATCCCTAGCTATGGTAATACTGAAGCTATATTCATGATTATCTTGGTCCCAAAAACCACTAGGAAAGTTACAGCATTAAGATCTGGAGGGGGTGGGGAAGAACAAAAAAAAAAAACAACAAAAAAAAAACCACCACACTTGTAGAAGCAAGTTATATCTAAACCAAAAAGCAAACAAAAGAAGGTAATAGTTTGTCTCTTCTGTGCAAGGCAAGTCCAGGGAGAAAAAAGAAAGGAACTGCCATGAAGTTTTCCAGTGACAGGAAAGATACATATTTTTTTTAATAGTAAAAGATCTAGTTTATAATTTCGATGGTGTTCCATGACTTGCAGGAAGCGTCTCTGAAACTGAAGGCTACGGCACTGAATTCCCTCAGGCAAAGGTAAACAAACCAGAAAGGTGGAAAAGAATCAGTGTTGCATGGGAAGTCATTACACACAAAAGCCAATTAATAATTTGTGCATGCAACTGCAACAATTACTTACACTAAACTATATGCTTAATTGTTCCAGACATCTCTTCTGATGAGACTTTTTTTTTTAAATGAAGACTGCTGAAACAGCACATTTCATTACAGAAAATAGGATTGATAACTTTTTATCTTACTAACACTTGACTAGGCAAATTACACAAAGACATTTTCAATTGTGGCCAGGCAAGAAAAAATAGTGCCTACAGACACCACCACTCCAGTCAAATGTAGCAGTTGACTAAACCAAAGGAACATAATTGCTTCTGACCTGCTGTCTTTGGCATTTTCATGCTTTTAAGACATAACCACCTAGTGCTACACAAGTTTTGCAAAACCGGTGTTTGAGAAATGCACTGCAACTCAGAAAGCTACTAGAGATTTCTTAATCTTGGGGGGGGGGGAAGAAAACACTTTTTCTCTAGAATGCAACCTATTAACCATATGATAGTGAGAACTGTCTCTAGAGAACATTAAATATAAATTTCTCTTCTACAAGTCAACAGACATTGTTAATGTTTTTCTGCAACTTCAGGACAACTACAGAATGCATCTCCAAGCATCAGCTAAAGGACATGTAGGACATGTTACACAGGGCATCACTACAACAAGAAGTTAAACCCTGCTCACAAAATCCATACCTGTTGATTGTCCATCACCTCCAATCTCTACTTTGAGGATATGTAAAGAAGCACCAAAATTTGGCTAGAAAAAAAGACAGACAGAAAAACAAACAGAATCCTGCTGTTAACAAGAAGAATGCAGTACGTGTACAATTTTGAGGATGCTAAAAATTCAATACTTTTTTTTTTTAGACACCCATTATAGAAATTGTACAAGTCTGCTTCAAAAAGGAAATTGAGTGAGATAACTCACACTTATCTTTAGTCAGTTTCACCAGCTTTTGCACCATTAACCACATTTCTCCCCAGCTGTGCAGATTCCAAATTGGTTATGCTCAAGAAAATACTGAAGCACTCTTAGTTAGAACATGGGCTACATGAGCAATGCAACAGTATTTTCAATGTTATTACAAGTCAAGTGGATTTTCTTTTAAAATCAAATTATTGAACTTACTATTTCCATAAATAATTTATTCTTTGGTGTAAAGGGTTACACTGCTTATGTGAAAGAGCATACATACAGGTCTGCTAACTAATAAACTGCTAACTACAGGCGGAAAAGCAAGAAAGAACTACCATACTGGAAAACAAATGGCCACCTAGTCCACTACCCTTTTTCCCTGGTATCTGACTGGTGGAGCAGAATATAAAATTCAAGCCCATACAAGTGGATCCTACTCCTAGTTTGTTCTTGCAGTCATTAGTGGCTTACAAGTTACTCAAGCTAGAAGTTACAACTACTCATTATTTTAATAACCGCTAATGAGCTGGCCTCCTCCATGGAATTACCTAAGTACAATTTTGGTATCAAAAAAAAAAAAGGTCTAAGATGTAAGAATGCAGTTTGATTAAAAAATATGCTGCACAGACAATAGTTTGCTTGGCTTACAAGCTTTGCAGGTTTTATTTGTTTTTAAATAAGAAGCAAGTATTCCCAATTCACCATTTCTCTTCCTGACATTTCTGATTTTAAACCTCTAGCACATTTGCTCTCCCATTTCCATCATGAAAGTTGACTGACACTAAAAGACCAGGAGAGTGAGGCAAGGTATACCCCTCCACAGGCATCTCATTACAGCTTAAGCAGTTTTGGTGAAAGAACATGTAAAAAAATCTTTGAAAATCACAGTCTTTTGGCTAGATTCTTTTACCACATACCTACTGATTCCTTCAGAAAACTCACATTTGTAAAACACAGTTTCAGTCTCCAAAATCCATTTGATTTTGATTCCCCGGTCACACGTTATATGCCTTACTCTACCCTTTAAAACCAATTCCTTAAACTACATAGTAAACTATTCCCCTCCAGCCATCTGGATTACACTGCTTGAAAGTGACATGACATCCTCTTCCAGCAGAGTAATTTACAGTGCTAAAAGCAAAGCAAATTATTACTGTCCAGCACAATAATCTTACCATATATTAAGTTGGGTAACTCCAGAGGTCACACTTGCTAAACTAGAGCCACTTACAAACCAGTAATGTTCACACACCTTCTAGCATAACTGCACTTACACTTGGAACTAGCAGACTAATCTGGAATAGATATGCGACTGAAATGATGCAGTTTGCACAGCTGTTTTCATATTATGTAAATCTATCTGTATTCCAAAAAAAATCAAAACTGTCTCAAAGACCCACCTCCTGCAATCACTATGAACAGCTAAACCTCCCACTTTAGACACAAAAATTATTCAATCCTCATTAAGCCCACAGGGATGGTCAAATATGTTGAAAACATTTTTTAAAACATATTGTGAAAACCTAAAAGAGATTTTCATAATAATCTGAGGAAGCATAGAACCATTTTGGTTGGAGAAGACCTTTAAAATCATCAAGACCAACTGTTAACCCAGCACTGCCAAGCCCACCCCTAAACCATGTCCCCAAGCACCTCAGCTACAAGTTTTTTGAACAACTCCCTGGGCAGCCTGTTCCAGTGCTTGACAACCCTTCCTGTGAAGGAGTTGTTCCCCATATCTGATCTAAACTTCCCCTGGGGCAGCTGGAGGCTGTTTCCTGTGGTCCTGTCCCTTGTTCCCTGGGAGCAGAGACCGACCCCCCCTGCCCACAGCCCCTGTCAGGCAGCTGCAGGGAGCGACCGGGCCCCCCCAGCCCCCTCCTCTCCAGGCTGAGCCCCCCCAGCCCCCGCCCGGCTCTGGACACGCTCCAGCCCCTCAGTGTCCCTCTGGCCGTGAGGGGCCCAGAGCTGAGCCCAGGGCTCGAGGGGCGGCCTCACCCGTGCCGAGCGCAGGGGGACGGGCACTGCCCCGGCCCCGCTGGCCACGCCGTGTGGGACACCAGCCAGGGCGCTGCTGGCCTCCTGGGCCACCCGGGCACACTGCCAGCTCATATTCAGCTGGCTGTCAGCCAGCCGCCTCCAGGTGCTTTCCCGCCGGGCAGCTTTCCAGCCACTCTGCCCCAAGCCTAAAGCATCCTGTGGGTAACAGGCTCCTGAACAACATGCAGGTTGTCAAAAACAACAGCATAAACTTCAAGGTTCTGATAAAAATCAACATTAAAGTTGACGCTTTAAATGATGGGATTCTGCCTAATTACAAATAGTACTGAATATACTACAGGAGTTCCAAGATCACACAACAAGAAATTCTGTGTGAAATTAGACATTATTTTAGCAGTGAAACCAACTTTACCTTGAACAGATAATCTAAAATCTGGGAGCGATAAGGTTCTTGGTAGTTCACCAGGAGTCTAGATGTGGCCTAAAATGGAAAGAAAATATTAAAATATGAAAACCTAACTTTCAAACATATAAGTACATCCCAGTTTGTCAATCTAGGACTTTCACATAGCTAATAAACATACAAAAATAATAATATCACCAGGATCTCAGCTAAGGCCCTACAAAAGGTCTTTTCTAACCCTGCAATTGTACCTTCCTGGTTTCGTAAATTGCATCTGCCTTGTACTCCAGTTACCTGCAATTTACTGCAAAGAGAGTCCAAAGAACAGAGAAACAAAAAGATCTCACAGACTTACAATAAGGAAAATGCAACTCCCTCCCAGCACCGTTTGTCCCACTCTGCTTGAACCCCCCTGCTTTGGCTCACCGTACACCAAAGGCAACGGGAGCTCAGGGGTGCACAGGCAGGAGGGCAAGGCAAGCAGCACAGCAGGTCCTGCAGTGGGTAAGAACTTGCAGGATCTCACGGCTCCGCTGGCTGGACCCCAGGAAAGCGTACAACCAGCTGTTGGCTCGTCTCACATTTTAAAACTCACAGGGACAAGTCGCTACGAAGACCCTCTACCGAAAAAACCCACCCTGGCTCGGCTCTCCTCCAACAGCACCAAGGCCCTGGCCGGCCCTCGGCACCCCAAGCAGCCTGATGAGCAGGAGCCACAGCGCAGGTGGCCGCAGGGCAGGCACGAAGCTGCCGGGACCACTGCCCACACAGCGCCTCTCGGAGCCCCCAGGAGCCCCCCTCAGGGCCCCACTCACACATCCCGCCTTCCCCCCCACGGCTCCCCTCAGAGACCCCCCCAGCCCTCACAGCTTTCCTCAGAAATCCCCTCCCAGCCCTCAGGCCTCCCTAGGAGACGCCCCCCCCAACCCTCAGGGCTCCCCTGGGAGACACACACCTCCCAGCCCTCACGGCTCCCCTCAGAGACACCCCCCAGCCTTCACGGCTCCCTTCGGAGACCCCCCTCCGGCGCTCATGTCCCCACGCCCTCCAGCGTCGCTCACCCCGCCGCCGCTGACAGCCCCGATCCCATCAAACGTCCTGCCCAGCCCGCCGGCATCATCCAGCACGTAAGTAGCCGTCAAGAGCGCAGCGGCATCGATCCCGGGGGGGCCCGGCCCACAGCTGCAGCCAAGGAGAAGCCAGCCCCACAGCAAAGCCGCGCTCCCCATCCCGCTCCGCTCCGCACCGCTCCGCCGACCGCCTCCCTGCTGCACCGCGCCGCCGCCCCTCACGTGACCGCACCACCTGGTAGCCACCTAGGGGCGGGGCGTGAGCGCCCCTCGCCGCCATTTTGGTAACGGGAAAGCCATGCAGCTCTTACCCACGCCCGGGATGAAGTTGGTGGTTGCCATTTTGAGAAAGGGCAAGGCAAGTTCCGGTTGGCGGGAAGCGTCCCGCCATGCTGGAATTGGGCACTTGAACGGCGAGTGAAGCTATTGCGGAGCCATCTTGAGTGTTGGAAAGGTGGCTGGCTGCGAGGGGAGGCGGGGTGTGGGCGTCACGGCGGGGCAGGGTTTTCCTGCGAGCACCGAGGGAAGTGTTAGCGCAGCGTGAGCGGGCGGCTTGTAAGAGCTACGCCGAACAAACCTTTTTTTTCCGGGGTCTGTGGTAAGGCACAGCAGTTTTCCTGGGAGAGGAACGCAGGGAATCTCTCACTGTGAATCTCGTAACTGCCAGGCCCTTGCCAGCACCCACCAGCCATTTCCCTGGTTTTGGTCCACTCTCCAGCTGTCTCCAAATCAGGCAAAAATGGGCACTTTGGAGGAGAAAACTCGAGCCCGTTGCTGTGAGAAAGATCTTTGATCGCCTGTACAGGAACAGGCAGGGAGTGGCCCTGCAGCACCGGGCCAGGCCCAGAGAGGCCCTGCCAAGGAGAGGGGTGACAGCAGCCTCCCTCGCAGGCTTCCCTGGGAATCACGGTTGGCTCCAGTTAGATCCACAGCTGCGTCAGCAGGACCCCAGAGAGGGATCCTAAAAGTGGATTTTGACCTGCAGCGCTAGCGGGGCTGAAGGAGCCTTTCTGTTTGACAGCCTTCATGGGGCACGCTGCCAGGCGGCTGCATAAATCATGACCAGCTGAGATGGTGCTGGGCCATGCAGTAAAGGTTTCTGTGAGGATAGGTGCTCCTCAGACTCCAGCACATGAAAGCATTCAGCTCAAAAGTAATCAAGAGATTGGCAATCAAATTGAATACCCTATAAAAATCTTTAAAGGGGAACTGTCTGCCTGCTGACCTCAGTGTTCTACAGAGGCGATGCTCTGTGTGCTTAAAGGAGGAGCGAGGCACCTCGAAATGCAGTGGTGGACATCATGCAGGCAGTGTGTTAGAGCTGTGGAAAAGCCCAGGTTTTGTGCATTTCTGTCCATAAAGAATGCTGTTATTCGAGCCACTGCCTGTCTTGCCCAGGTCATTGAGGGATCTAATGTCTCAGTGATGACATTACCTGACTAACGTTTCCTGTTTATGTCTTTTTTAATAACAATACCAAACACAAAGCATTTTGCACTTTACAGCAATATCAAGCATTAACTAATGAACCTGCTCACACCCAAGTGAGCTATACAATGTCATTATTACATGCAGGACAGAGTGACTTCCTCAAGGCTACAATGAGTCAGTGGCAGAGGTAGAATTATGCTCACAGTCCTAATTCAGATTCATTCCAGCAGACTGTATACCTGGAAGGTTTGCAAAACCTTCATGTATTATTAATTGGTTAATTTTGATAATTTCTTATGTTAATGCATTAGTTTATTCCAGGTAGAAGGCTTCAGCTGTGGAATTCAGTCTCTTACTCATAGGAGCCAAAAAGTACCAGCTTTCAAAACTCTGTTTCCACCCTATGATGTGCTGAGTGCCTCCTGTGTTCAGCTGGTATAGAAAAACATTCTTAGAATGTTTTGGTGGAAAGAAGAGGATATTTTGGTTGGGTTCTGAGGACTTTTATTCTGCATTAGGAATCTCAACCTTGCGATTTGCCTTTTTTTTTTTCTTTGCACTTATGTCCATGACCCAAGAATGTATGATCTGGACTCTTTGTAACCCTAAACATAACCAATAAAATTATTGAGGACCTAATCATTGCTTCTTTTGTAGATAAGATAGTTTTCCACTCTTAATAGTACTTTAATCTCAGCCAGCCAACCCAAAGAGCACCTCTTGTTCCAAGATGACTGATTTGAAATACTACATATTTCCAGATCTCAAAATAAATAATAATAATCATCATCATCCCACCTGGAAACTGTGCTGCTTGCATCAGAAATTAAACTGTTCCATAAGGACACAGTCAAGATTTTCTTTTTGTGTATAGCTTTACTTCCAGAATGTATAGAATGCATCATCCCCCATCTTGCTTCCTTTGATCTTTCAGTCCCACTATCAATTTTTAGCGTGAAGGACTGCAGAAATGTATCAACTATGTTTGTCTATTTCTAATACTGGTAAGAACTGCTTTTTAAGTATAGGAACCCTCAACAGAACAGAGCCAGCTCACCAGTAGGTACCAAGAAAGAGCACGTGAAAAGTGCTAAAACAGGTCTTTAATGACTTCTCTCAGTGAAAATAAAGGTTTGACTGAAATTCGTTTTAGAAACTAATCTCACCAAGTGGTTAGAAAGCCTCCCTTTCACCAAACTGGAGAGGGCTATGACACCAGTTCAAAAATGACCCTAAGTACAGAGTTAATTTTAGGCTTCATATAACAACCACATCAATAGTAAAACTGTGGATGAAAAGGTCGTGCTCTGGCTGGAAAAAAAAAAAAAGGAACCAAATCTCTGTATCCAGTGGTTAAATCTTATAGAGCTGCTTGATGTCGTTATCAAGGAAGTCAGTATGTCCTATTTCAGAGCTTTTAAATTTGCTCATCTGTTTCATTTCTCCTTAGCTTCTGAAATAGCAAACTGGCCAGTTTTTGAGTTGCCCAATAGATGTACATTTAAAGTGAAATTGTACCCATTTTCTTAGAAGCAGAATTGAATCATTGCAAACAGAATTTAATAAAAAAATCAGAGCACATAATAAATCGTTCTGATCACAGTGGGAAAAGAGAAACTATCCTCTTGTAACAACTTTCCACCTGTCTAACTGAAGAGAATTATCTGTTAAAAGAATCACCCCTTTGAAAGCTGCATCTAACCTCAGATTCAGTTTATATAAAAATATATCAATTGCAGCTTGTTGCAGTGCATAAAATTCTGTTATCTGTTCACAAACTTCCTCCCTTCAGTAGGCAAATGGGAAAAAACAGTAACACAGATTCTGAAAATAATGAATTATTTCTGCACAAACTCCTAAAGTCATTGTGATATATTTTTATGGGCTCTTCTTTGGTGGATTCTTACTTGATTACGTGATTGTTAGGAAAGGCAAATGACAAGTCCTTCAGTCAGAAAAAAAAAACCCCAAGCCTATGTTTTGAACATATATAAGTAAACACAAAAAAAATACATAAACACTCCATAGTCTTTTACTTCTGTGGAGTGGTTTGTCTGCAAAATGCATTGTGTCCTAGATAAGAGGTTTGTAATATGCTCCATATTAGGCAATATTTTCAATAAAACTTCATAAACTTACGAAAGAGATTCCTAGATTTACCAAGGTTGGTACCATTCTTTGTGCGTACTTCTACACAACTGCCTTTTTCCCATGGGCAAGTTTAGATTAACAAGTTATTTAAAAAAAAAAAAAAAAAAGGTCAAAAAAAAATTGAGAGAAGTGTGAGCTGTTGCCTCATTGGTGTAATCAAGGGCAGCTTCCTGTTGCTTTATCTGATGGAACAGTTTTTCTTCTCAGAAGCAGACACGCGTTACATTACCGATGGCATCACAGCGAAACTGCAATGTGGGGACACATGGCTGCCTAGGTAAGCGTTCAAAATCCGAGGAGTCAGATTGGTACAGATTTCAGCCTGGCTCTCTCTTAATGTGATGCTCACATCATACAACAAAAAGAAAGGGTATAAAAGGGGCTGGAAAAGATTGCTTTGGGAGAAGGAATATTTCACTCCCAGCACAAGTGAAATGTGAGGCAAAAGGGCAAATGACATTGAAAGATTGAATTAGGAAAAACATGCTGGGCTGATTTATTGTAATGGCATTGCCATGATCAAAATACATCTTGCATAGGAAAAGGGGGCGGATGGAGAAGAACAGGATTTGGGGGTGAGTTTTCAGGATTCTGAGCTGTCCTGTCTTCACTGCAGAAAAATGCCTCAGGCCTCACAGGGGGTTCCAGTAGCTCTTCTATTATTGTTCTTTAATATTTTATGGCACTAACAAGGTACTCAGCGCTATTTATATGACTATACACAATGCTTAATTCAGCAGAAAAATGTTGTCCTAAAAGTAGCTTTTTAGAATACAAAGTATCATGTACATTAAAATATCTTGTACAGCATCTTTCTGTGTGCGTAGAGAAAACATGATGTACATAAAGATATAGCAAAATAATACTTTCTTGCGTGGCCTACAACCAGAAAAACATAGCATCTTTTTTTTTTCTATTTTCTCATGTCAACAAAATTTTTATGCTGTATGAAACAGTCCATAAAATGTATCTCAAAGCTAAAAAGACTGAGGTCTTTTTGACCTGTTTGAGAGTACAAAGTCTTCCAGAGACATTGGAGTGAAATTTAGTGTTGCATGAGGAAAAATGCTCTTTAGGTAAAAACGTCCATGTTACTGAAAGGCATATTTTGACTCTCCTAAACTGGGAAGTTTTTCAGAATTAAGTTTTGAGATCTGCTCATTAGAAAAAAGATCCCAGCTATGGAAGGTCCTTGTGCTTGAGGAAATCAACCTGGCATTAGAAGTTACTTTGAGAACACAGAGCAATCTACTTCGTTGAAATTGCCTTGAGAGAGAAAAGAAAACAAGAAAACCATCTGTCCTTCCATCTTATGGCTGGTACAGAATAGGACCAGTGTAGCGGCTACTGCCCTAGCTCGCACAACATTTCTTCCCCTGAAACTTAACTTAAAAAGCAAAGTATTTGTAAAAACGTACCACATTATAATGAAAATTGTTTACAGCAACTTGCCTTTTTATGACCTTGAGTTTGAAATAAAGGGTGAAACGTATCAGTTGCAGATGTTTCCAGAATTAAACTAGTGTTTATTAGCTAATGGAAGAGTAGGTAATAATAATATATTTTTTAATTAGCAACTACATTTTTCTGTTAATAACAAAATCCTTACAGTCTTCTTTAGTTTTCCTAATTTCCCAAACTCTAGTAGCATTCATTTATATGGAAAATAGAAAACTCTTGTTCTTCCCTTAGATAGTTTTTAGGGATAAGACTGTGGAATATCATGTTGTATTTTTGCTTATGAAAGTATGACTTTACACTTACTTTGTTGCTTTAAAAATGTCATAAATTGAGAGACAACATAAAGCTGGGTTTGAATCTGAAAAAGATACAGTAGGAATACATCAATACAAAACCAATTTCTAATGGATACTTTCCTTCAGGAACTTTAGAAGGTTCCTTTACAGGCTTGTTTGCATACGTAACTTGAAGCGTAGCATTTGCTAATCAGTTTCTCTAAATTTTATGTCTGACTGACTTCTTGCAAAGTTCTTGTACAGCAGGTTTTCTGTAGCAAAATGAAAGAGGCAGGGACAATGATAATAATTGAATAATGTGGCTAAAAGAAAATATTACTGTTGAGTTGGTTTGTTTTTTTTTCATTTGAAATATATCTGATACCAAAAGAAGTCTATAAAATAAGTCACAAGTCTACAAAATTAGTCACAGTGGGTCTGGACCATGAAAGTCAAGTGAATAGACTATATTGTTAAACAGAAATTCCTCGAGAGTTTTTTTAGAAAAAAATAACAATCAGTGGGGAAAATTATGAAACCCTTTTTTATGTTAGCTGTAAACCAAAACCATCCTCCTGGGTAAAAGCAGCAGTACGCTCAGTAGCTGAGAAAAAACCTGGGAATGCTTCAGATCATGCATTCAGGTAAGGCAAATCATTTTGCATTCCATAGTCCTAATTATCAGGAAAAAAAAAAAAATGAAGCAAGGAAGGGACCATTTCCCCTGAGATATGTCCCCAGGTAATGAATGGGACTGTAATGAAGCATGTTATATTGGGGCCAAAACAGTGCTTTCTGCTTTTACGCTTCTGTGCGAGGAACTGCAGCACACGTTGTGGCATACTTCATTTGCTGGCTCTTTGACACACTTCCAAGACAGGTCATCAGTACATGCCGGAATGACACACTTCTTGTTGTTATCCTCTTTGGAAGCATGCCCTTGTATAAGTAGCATCATTGTGCCATCAAAGCTGGGACGTGGATCACCTGGGGAATTTTAGACAGCCTCCAGGGCTTTGTTCATAGAAGCTATTGATGATACTGGCTAAAAATAAAACCACAGTGTACGGTGACCCGTGAACATGAAGGACAGAAAAAAATTGCTGAGGTGGCAAATGTTCTGTGGTCTCAACTCATCTTTGAATCCCATCTTCAGTGTCCCAGCCTGACATTACCCAGTTTTATCTTAAGATGTTAGTTCTTTAAGGCAGATGGCAGAAGAACAAAGCAAGGTCTTGCCCCAGAGAACATGCAGTCTATTCAGACAAGGGCAGTACAAGGTCAAGTGTTTTACCTTATGATCAGCGAGATCAACAGAGCAAAACATTTACAAACAGTCAGCTAAGGAGAGAAAGCTGAAGAAAGAAAGGTGGGTGGTATGAAGAAATTGGCATGTTGGTCTGTGAGTACATGTGAAAGATTGATAAAAGTAACTATGAGAGGAGCTGTTGTGACTAACATGGAGACGAGTCAGGAGCTTATAGGGATGATGAGTCTGTAATACAAGTCAAATAACAATGGAAAAAGAGTTTGTGGGGGAGGAAGAAGGAATTCCAGTTTCTCAGTCAGGCGACTAGTAAACATTGCCTCATACACTTGCTACATTACACACATGCTTCTGAAAGGGCATGTTTCCCTGTTAGACATGAAGAGACCTGTCATAGGAAAAAAGTTGCTAAAATGTCATTAGAGGAAGAGGTAGGTATTTTATCTTTTCCTCGTCTGGTCATTCTGCGTATGTTTGCTTTGCTTTTGGTGAGAAGTAGGTCAGCAAAACCCTGGGTCCAATTTCTAGAGCAAGATTTTTAATTTGTGATATCTGTCTATGCTGCTAAGCTCACAATGCCCTATTTACTGTGTGGTTTTATTAAACCACACCGAAAAGCAGACATCCTATGTTTTTCTTAAATACAGACACTGCAGGTTTTTGTTTATTCATCATGTAAGTCAAACTGCTCAGTGGATCAAATTGGCAAGTCCTTCTCAAGAATTTTCCTTGTCTTTCAAACCTGTGAATGAATTTAGCTCTAACTGAAAAGTTAGCTAACTTCAAACAAAGCAGTGGCTTGTAAAATTAAATATGCACTTTCTGACTACTTTTGTCATTGTTCCTTTTTTTTTTCTGAATATGCATTAAGGTTGCATTTTTTTATGGAAAAGAAACAAACTTACTTGGGTTTCTCTGGTAAACCCACAAACCTATACGCATGCACGCATCAAACCCCTAAAAGGCAGAATGAGTTTGCCTACCGCAAGGGAAATTCCCTGCACCCAAGTTGTCTTCAGTTTAAGCTGTTCCCTATGTGGGAACAGTTGTAGATGGTGTTATCTTGCAGACTATCGTTCTACAACCTCTTCACCTCCTCGGCAGTCTAGGCTCAAACCACAGATGAGTTATCGCAGACAGTCTCTGAAGCAGTGAGTATATTTGGCAGTAGAACTGGACGACAATAAATATTCCCCATTCTTGCATTTCCTGAAGTTAACAATTAGATCTTTGGAGAAGTGAATTGCCAAGCGTTAGAGCTGTGATATAATCAGTGAGTACCAGCTGTCTCATAGCTAAGGCTGTACAGGCTTAAAAGGTCAGCTCTCCTGAGTGCTTCTAAGGCTCATGCATGTGACTCCTCCAGTCCCACTGCTTTAGTCAGGGCTGCCATTTTACTGGTATTTTCATGTTGAAGCTGTTGACACCTACAGCCCTGATAGTGCCTAAGATAAGCTTCATTGCTAATGACTTTATAAACTCACGCACAGCAACTGTAATGCTTAGAGGAAAGAAGTGTAAATGAAAAATTGTACTCCCAGAGTCACCACCTCACACGAGCCTGACTCATGAGAGTGCCTGGGACATGCAGCAAGCTTTGCTGGAATGGCACAGTTGATGGCAAGTTCTTGGGGGCTTGCATACAAAGAAGCGGAAGGGAAGCACGGAAGTGTGAGAATGCAACAAGAGAGTAATTCACAACAGCATTTCTCCTCTTCTGAGCAGATCCCAACATCTAGTGGTACCTGAATCACTGTCTTACTAGCCTTGAGTCTCCACTGACTTAGAGGGGAGCAGGTTATTTGGGATAAGAAATCTGCCATATTCATATGGCCAAAACCCTATTCTGCTCACCAGAATAATAAAAAGCGCACTTCTGTTATTTGTGGTGCACTCTGTGACCTCATTCGGCTCTCCCACAGGGGAGAACTGGGATTGCAGGACCCTACCCCTATGAAAGTCTCTTAACTATTCATCCTGCTCTTGCTGTGCATCTAACTGACCTTGACCTCCTCAGGCATTTGGGTTCCTCTTCCTATGCACTTCTAACTCTGGGAGTGTTTAAAACCTTTGATCTCCTAGAAACATAGTTTCTTTCTTCTAAAAAAAAAAAAAAAAAAAAAAAAGACATGCACCAAGAAGAACATAAAAAATGTTCTTCTTTAAAAGAACATTTATAAATGTTCTTTAAAACAATTTAAAAAAAATAAAGAACAAAATGTTGTTATAGCTGACTTTTTTCCTTTTTGGTAACAGAAGGCTGGAACCTCACCAACCCAGTCCTGAAGAACTAACAGATGACCACACATCAGAGTACAGAGGATTTTTTACTGCATCCAGGCTGGAATTAGCCGGAAGATACTACTCAGGGTGAACGATGAACAGCACTGCTAAGTGCCATGATGATCACACCCTGGACAAGTATTTGTTTCCAAGTGTGTACAGCATTGTGATGATGATCAGTATTCCCATCAACTGCATATCCCTGTATGCATCTTGCATTCAGGTGAGGAAAAAGAATGAGTTAGCAGTCTACATCTTCAGCCTGTCCCTAGCTGACCTTTTGTACTCTCTGATTCTGCCCCTGTGGATCGATTATGCCTGGAATGGAGATAACTGGAGGCTCTCTGCCTTGCTTTGCCAGATTTCTGCCTTCCTTATGTATATGAATTTCTACACCAGCACTGCGTTCCTTGCTTGCATCTCTGTTGACAGGTACCTGGCATTAGTTCACCCCTTGAAGCTCCAGCACTTGCGCACAAGAAGATTTTCATTGATTGTCAGCATAATTGTTTGGCTTCTGGAAAGCATCTTGAATTCAGCCATATTGATGAACAACGAAGTATTCAATGATCCTTGCAATTTCACTAATCACACGTTATGCTATGATAAATACCCCCTAGAATGGTGGCAGGCATGGATGAATTTATTCCGGATATGTTCAGGGTACCTGGTCCCTTTGATAATCATCGTGTTTTGCTACCACAAGATCTACCAGGTAGTGAGATGTAATCAAGCCACACTAGACGAAGAAAAGAAAAAAGTGAGAAAACTTATTCTGAATATCACAGTTACTTTCATTGTTTGCTTCACTCCTTATCACGTTATGTTGCTTATTCGCAGCATTAAAGAACCTTACAGCACTGACCCACAGCTTTTGCAGCTGATGTATAAGGTTTACAGAGTCACACAGGCCTTTACAAGTTTCAATTGCATTGCTGATCCCATTCTTTACTGCTTCGTGAGCGAAACGGCACGAACAGACATACTGAATTTGCTCAGGTGTCGCTCGTGCCTACGAAAGCAGAAGGGAGACCAAGCAAAAGACCGTGCTCTGTGCAGTTTTGCTACAAAGAGCAGTGTGCTGATCACCCACAGAACTTCAGGTGAAACAGAGACTGAGCAAGCACATTCGTAGAAAAATCAGATAACCTAACGGCGAAAGAAAGAAAAATGCTTCCCCAGTCTGTACCTAGACAATACCCCAAAAGTCACGGATACTAATCTAAGTGGAACCAGTAGCTGGAGCTAATGAGAGCTTATTACAGGATCAATGAACTCAATGGACTATCAACATGTATCTTTAAATCAGGCGTGGTAGATAAACATACATCAACACACACACACAGAGCCAACAAAGATGATCGTGACACACAACAAAATGACTGAGGATCCCCCACAGCACTGCCCCCTGTCACAGCTTGCTGGCTAGCCTGGGTGGTGGGCATGCTCAGCTGGAGTCCTCTTAACCTAGTCATTTGTTTTCAAGCTTTAGTAGAAACCTAAATCTTAGCTGTGAAGGAGTCCCAAAAGGGCTTTTTTTTAAAAAAAAAAAAAAAAAAAAAAATCAGTACTGTGATAGAGATGAATAAAACACACACACACACACACAGATCATTCAAAGGATTGACAAAGGAGCAGAGGGAGGGTGGTAAATCTTCCCGCTAATTTTGTGGTGTAATTTATGCTGCTATGATGGTTCCTGTTTTTCAGTAATGACTCGAGTTCTCCTTCTGCATACCCTGGCAATTAACCACTTCTTAAAACTGTTTACCTCATGTGGACGGGTACTTGCCTGCTCTTAAGCTTTTCAGCTTTTGCTGTCATTGAAAATAGCATTCTAATGTATAACCACATCATGCAGTTTCGTTACAATATCAATATTGGGTTTCAGGTAGTTGCAAGATTCATTACTGCAAGACTATAAAGAATGGAATCTAGCCACCAGTGCTTTAACTCAGATGAAATTTTTCCTGATAGATGCAGGGAGGAAAGAGAAGGATTGAAAGGTGAGGTTTCACAGCTCCACAACATAAAGGACCAGCCTTTAACTTTGCTTATTATGACTGAAATCTGGAGTGTGCTTACGTTTGCAGAGTCAATTGAGCAAGAAGGTTTATATCCGTTTACTTAACCTCAGCTGAAGGTTCCAGGGTTCTGAGTCTGCCAGTTTTAAAAATATCAAACAACGAACCTGCAAGCAATACTGACAAACCAGCAAAGAGCATGTGTGTGCCAACAAATGGTAAGAACGGCAACAAAAGCACACACATTTTGAAAGGGTTGAAGACAGCATGCGTCAAAAGCACAGCTTTTAATTCAGGGACCAGCTCCTGCGCAGCCCCTGCAATGACTGTGTGGTTTGCTGCTAGCGGCGGGCACACAAACCTCTGAAAAGACTTCAAACACCATGGAAAGTCTTTTTTTTTTTTTTTTTTTTTTTTTTTTTTAAATCCTCTCACCACTTTTCCCTTTTGTCATGCCAGGAAGAATATTCGGGTATGGTGGTTGTCTAGTTTCTTAGGAAATTATTTTTTTCACCCCCACCACCAAAAAAATCCCCCTCTAGCAAGTCTGTGTAGTGGAAAGATTTTTGACCAGCACTTACTTCTAGGTCTGGCAGCATACAGTGGTCACAAGCAACATGGAAATTCTTCTGAGAAGATCCCTCAGCGTGTAAATTATGAATGTCTCCGTTACGAAAAGCCACTTTTGTTGTTTTCATTAGTTCCTCTTTATGTCTATTTATACTTTGATTTCACAATTTCACATTCCGAGAGGGGAATTTGAGAGGCTGAGGAGGCTGGGCTTGTTCAACCAGGAGAAGAGAAGACTTTGGGCGACCTAAGGGCAGCCTTGCGCTACCTGCAAGAAGGGGATTGAGAAGATGGAGCCAAGCTCCTCGCCAGAGCATGTAGCAGCAGGACAAGAAATCATGTGCATGACTTGAAGCAAGAAGGGTCAGAGTTGATATAAGGAAAAACTTCCAAACCATGAAGACTGCAAAACAGCGGAGCAGGTTGCACCAAGATGTTCTGCATGCTCTATCCTGACAGGTTATCAAGACCCAGCTGAACAAAACCCTGAGCAACCTGGTTTGGCCACATAGCTGACCTTCCTGTGAGCAGAAGGTTGACTAGAGACTTCCTAAGCTCCTTTCCAACCAGAATTATCCTGTGATCCTATGAACTGTGCATGTTACGATTCTGGCTGTTGCCGTCCTCCCCAAGAAAGCATCTTCGCTTCCCTTCTTTGTTTCCATTTGCTGGACTTTGGTTTGATGTAGGGTTTTTTTCTGTAATACCTTCTTATATATCACGAAGGAAAAAATATGCAAGCAGCACTGCAGGTTACTTCACCACAGATTTTTTTCCTGTGCTAACACACATATTTTGCTACAGAATGTGAAATTTCACTACAGCACTGGAATAAAAGCAGAACCAAGCTTCACTGTAACTTCATGGGAAAAAAGTACTCAGTGGTTCACTTCTAGACCTTTCATATGCCAGAAAGGTTAGAAAGTTAATTCTTTTGGACTTTTAATTTATTTCAAATAAAAAATAATGAAAACTAAGCAACAAAACTGAGTCAAATTTACCTTGTGTGTTAGGGAGTAGTGAGAGCCGAGTGCTGTGCAAGGGATGGGGAGGCAGGAGCTGGGGGTGACAGCCAGGCTGCCTGGGCAGCATCCTCACCAAGAAGCCAGGCAGTCCCATGGCACACCAGCAAGGCACACAGAACACATATTGTGATGCTAACCGGCGTTGGCCAACAGCTCCATGATCACCAGACAAATCCGTAGTGACAGGGGAGGTCTGAGGGCAAGCTGGGAAGCTGAGTCAGGAAGGCAAGGTTGGGATCTGACCTCATGCCCTGACTCCGTGCAAAGAGCTTAACTTCCACAAAATTTGACCCTGAGATTTCATACTTTTTAATATTTCACCAACGCTTGTGAAAGTCATAGCTTGGACCAGTTTACACTGGTATGCATGTATGTTTTTCATAGCATCACTTCCTATAGTACCTCCCTGCATTGCTGAAGATGCAGTGCAACATAAAGGAAAACAATGGCGATGGCTGGCCCGTAGGCTGGCCTTCACAACAAAGCTCAGATAAGTTCAGGGTCCTATCACTTTATAATAATAAAATGTAGGTACCTAATCCCTTAGGTTGTTCTGAAGTGCTCGGGTTGGGTGTTCAAATCACAGCCCTCTGGAGGAACAAGGAAACTTTCAGATGCAGAGATTACAACATCCTGTACTTCAATCACTTGTATATTTACCTCATTATTCTTACATAGCTGAAAACTAACACGTTTTTTCATGGTCTTTCCAAATTAGTTTGTCCCAGCTGGACCAAATTTACCATATGAAAGTGAACATCTATGTTCTCTATAAAGTTGCAGCATTACAGAAGAGGTATGTTTCACTACACAAAACTGGTGTTGTGAAAAGTAAATGTCGTCACACAGACGCTAATCCACACACTGTATTATTGTTACTGAATATTCCACTTAAAACTCCCGATGGCTCTGCAGGCAACAAACAAGTGCAAATTTACAGGAATTCTTCCCAAAGCAAGGACATTCCTTACAGGCATTTAGATTGTGTAAAACCTGTTCTGTTTAATGGCAAGAAGAAATGGGTGCATTCAA
The DNA here is from genome assembly GCF_017639655.2 of Falco naumanni. Taxonomy (NCBI): domain Eukaryota; kingdom Metazoa; phylum Chordata; class Aves; order Falconiformes; family Falconidae; genus Falco; species Falco naumanni. The sequence goes on from NC_054060.1 coordinate 69,529,151, forward strand.
ATTCCATTTTCCTCACAGGCAATGCCTAAAATCATTAGTGTATGGACTCAGTGAGTCACTGTAGTTTCTATCTCACTTCCCAATCTATAAAATAAGAATATGGATAATTAAAAGGGCTGTGATGGTCGTTTAGTTAATATCCACAGGGTATGAAATGTCAGTGCCAAAATGATGTCGCTGTCAGCATAATAACAGCAGAGGTGAATTTATATGTCAATAATCCACTTAAAGCAGGATCCATCTGCCAAAAGTCCAGCAAAGATACAGCCCAGCTTCCTAAGTTGGGAACTTTTCAGTGAACCTCAGTGACCTAGCTGGTGAAATTTCAGACTTCATTTAATCTGTTCTTCTTAGAATCTTAGCCACGACCTGCATCACACATTCACGATGCAGATCATTATTCTTTTCTGATGTAGCTACACAACGGTTTTGCTTTGTTAATGTCAGCAGGGTCAGTCCCATCTTACACGGTTGCATGCTAACAGAGACTCTTGCATACCTTTTTTTCTTTTTTTTTTCTTTTTTTTTTTTGGGGGGGGTGGGGGTGGGGGGGAATCTCTAACACAGCCAACATCAGAGCCACTGAGAACAGTGAAGTGTGAATTTGAAAAATGAGATTGATACATTCCACTTCCTGTTTCCATTGACGGAGAATGACGCTACTAAAATAATTCTGATAAGCATAGTGACAGTCTTCAGCAGCATCCCGCTGAACGTAATGCCAGTAGAGAAGGGGGTGTTGGGCTGTAGCTTAGCCATGTGCCACTTGCCGTATTACTTACCAATTTTATCAGCAGCGCTATTGGCCTTGTTCTCCATTTTCTCAGGTGGCAAAGGAGCAAACTGCTCATGTGCTCCCCACCTCCACACAACAGAAAGGTAACGCAGGTGGGAGTATCGGGGTGCTTGGGACCAGCGCGACCACAGTGGCAGAGACCTGCTGGCCCGGAGCAAGGCTGCGGGGAGGGAAGGCAAAGCGTGGCTCTGAGCTCAGCCAGAGCTGGGGCAGCTGCTGCACCCCCAGATCAGTGTTATCTATTGCCCAGGTTTTCCTCCCGTGTGAGATGGCAGCTCCTTGCAGTGCTCAGCACCCTGCAGAATGCAGCTTGCCCCTGCCCCAGGCTGCCTGCTCCGCAGCACCTGCAGCACCTCCAACAGTGCGGACCTAAGGCAGCATCTGATAAGCGATGCTCTGGCACTGATAAGGGGCAAGAGAGCAAAACACTTTGTGCATGTTGTGTAGCTTTTTCTTCTATTGCTGCACCACAAGCTGCCTTACCAATAAATTGCTAGCCTAAGCTGACACGGGGAGATTTTGGCTCCTTAGCTGTGAATTAAAACTATTTTACCTAAATCTCGTAAGGCATAAAATCCATTCTGGATTGCGGCTTTGGGGAAAAAAACCAAACCAACCAAACAGAACAACAACTACTAAACAGAAACCAGTAAAGAAAATGCTGTGTCAAATGACATGTAAAAAGCCTGATCCAGGCGAATGACAAGGATACTGCCCAAGCCTGACGGATCCTCGGCTGTGCCAAGCCAGCGGCACAGGCAGCAGAGCGTGTCACCTGCAGCCTGCGTACAGCACAGCTAGAGCACGTGTGCCATAGCATCTCACTGAGCATCAGAGCACACACATACGTAGTAATCACATCACTGATGTGGAATGGGAATGCTAAAACAATGGGAGGTGTGAAATATCTGCCAGGGAAAAAAAAAGAAAAAAAAAAGGTGGGAAAATAAGTCATTCCTTTTTTTTTCTCTGTTTTTTTAAATTAACTTTGAGTATTTTGGTGATGGGAATACAGACTCCCAGCTTCTTTAAATGACTTGTGGGAGAAATTGGAAAGAAAAAAATGTTCTTACAAGAGCTGAGGTAGCTCTCAGGAGCTGTTACTTTAAATTTAGTATTTTGAGAAATGTTATTGCTATAGCAACTACTTGGTTAAAGATTCAATACTAGGAACAAAAGATTCTTTGCTTTTCCATAGTTTTGTTTACTTAGTAAAGTCAAGATCTGTTGCTGGATGAATAATTGAGGGGGTGGCAGATAGGGTAAAAGGACACCCAGATGCTGTACATATCATATACATCTATATGTGTATACATCCATACACATATAGATGTATAAACAACACATTTAGTTTTAACTTCATTACACTTGAAGATAAAGTACACAAGACAGGGGTGCAGCTCGTGCTTTTTCACAGTTTCTCTATGGCTTTTCAGATCTGGCTGGCGCACGTTGCCCTTCAGGTGAGATACTGGAGTTCATTTATCATAAACAACAACTTTCACAAACTTCTCCCAAGAACCGGTTCTCATATCTCCAGACTTGTGCTTTACCTCATCCCAACTGAACCTTACCTGTCATTTCTCACTGTTCAAACTGTTCCTCCCTTTTAACAACAGCTGTGCAAAGTAACGGCTATTTTTCTGACCCTGCGTAGAATCACAGAAAGGTTTGGGCTGGAAGGGACCTTCCATGCAGTTCATCCCATAAACACAGCTTAAGCAGAATTCCTTATTCCAGAATAAGGAATAACGGGTGAGACTGAGGCGGCATGACCAGGGAGATTGTGTCTTCTGGGGAAGCTGCAGAGATTAGTGGCTCCACTCCAGTGGATGCAAAGGAAGAAGGTGGGGTTGGAAGAGACAACTCCAGTGACAATGCGTCCTCCCCTCGTGTTCCCTGG